>NW_028241081.1:0-51299 GCF_964263255.1 Lissotriton vulgaris | reverse complement strand
AACTGCTCCTGGTGTAGAGAGCCACCCGGCCTCATGCATACATTGTATCCACATACACATGCATCCCCACACCCCCGGGGCGGGCTCGCTCCGGGGTATATAATAAAGAAGCGGAAGACCGCTCGGGGTCTTTCCGGCATACCGCCAATCTGCCTACCTGTGTCTTATTTGGTCCGCCGACCATCCACGTGCGAGGCTCTGCCCCGCACTCCACATTGGCCACGAAACCGGTACCGACCTCGCGCGTGCCCTGCCACCTGCAGAGAGCATCGGCCTTCTTCAGCTGGCGCCTACACATCAGCGCGCAGCCTATGCCGGGCAGGTCTTGCCGCAGAGCCCCCCCGCTGTGGCCGACAACTTGCCCACGGCCTGCCTGCACCCTGACACAGCCTATGCGACTGCTCGAGGTCCGCCACACGCGTCTCCTCCGAAGGAGCGCATTCAGCCGGCGGGACTCGCCGTGTGTGACCAGGGGTGAGTGAGTCATCGGTGGCCCCGCCCGCGCGGCGCATCAGCGGCCTAATCGCCCCCCCTGCACGCACAATGGGCCTGCCTCGTGTCACGCGGCCCTAGGCGCGCAGCAAACGCGCGCAGCCCCGGTGGGGGAGGGGTGAAGAGGAGCGACGGTGCACGTCGGCTCCGGCCTTCTTCTTGCTGGCCCGGCTGTTCCGATCTGCGAGAGACGCAACCCCCCCAGTCCTGCCTGCCTCCCCTCTCAGCGGCAACAAGCATTGGCCAAACCAAGCGCCTGCATCTCAGATTCACAGCACACAAGCATCGGTTAGCCCAAGAGCTGGCGCATGATCACACCAGTGACCCTAGCAACTCGAGGGCTGCGTTTTGGAGGGGAATAACAGTGCTACGCCACACTACAGTGACCCAGCCCCACCTGCTCGAACTGTCTGGTATCACACGCGCCCGCAGGGAGCACGATGACAGACGCAGCGCAAGGAGCCAAAGCGACAGCAACACCACCACCAGGCCCCGCAGGCCGGCCCAGAACCTCGTCACTGGTCCCCAGATGGTGGGCCATGCCCACACAGGGGTCGCACCCCTTCCTCCATTCAGTGAATCGGCTGACCCAGCGACTGCAGTGCCGCGGTGGAAAGCGTGGCTCGGCCGACTCAATCTGTACTTCAAAGGAACCCGCAAAACGGACGGAAAGGTCAAGAGGTCCCTCCTCATCCTATATGGAGGCCCTGAAATATATGACCTCTTTGAGACTCTCCCCGACACTGGAAGGGAAGACGACTATGATGCGGCGGTCGACGCCCTCAACGCCCACTTTGACCCCCAACTGAATAATGATTTTGAGAAGTTCAAGTTCAAGAGGGCATGGCAAACGGAAGCTGAATCGGTAGACATGTATTACGCCAGACTATGCCGGTTGGCCAGTAGCTGCCCATTCCTCAATCCGAGAGAAGAGATAAGAGACCAAATAATCGTGGCGTGTCATTCAAAATTATTAAGAAAGCTCATTCTCAGACAGCCTGGGATCACTTTAGATGAAATACTCGTCCTTGCCCGGTCCCACGAACTGTCGGATGCGCGGGCTGATGAAATGGAGATGGCGTTGCGATCCCCAATGGCACTGCCGGCAACATCCAAAATGGCGCCAATCAAGGAAGAAAGAGTGGACGCGCTGCAAAGAAGACCGCAAGTCAACCGTCCGCGACAATGGCAATCCCGAGGCACCCAGTGCGCCTACTGCGGCGAAGACAACCCGACAACAGCAACAAACAGTGCAAAAGGGAAACCTGCTTAAAGTGTGGCAGACTGAACCACTTTGCAGCAGTATGTGAAGGAGGGAGATACAGGCCAAACGCCCCGAGACCACGTGGAGGGTATGGACCCAAGTCACTAACACAAAGAGTCAGGCGACTGTCGCTGGAGCCCGAACATCCACCCCCGGATAGCCAAGCCCAAGAAAGAAGACCGAGCTATGAAGATGACAACGATGATGAAGTATACGTGATATCATATGTCAGCAGGGTGTCCACAAAGAGAAGACCGCCATCCATGTGCACAGTCTCCGTCGAAGGCACCGAAATGCGAGCACTCATAGATACAGGGGCGTCAGTGAACGTTATGGACTCCGAACAATATGAGTAAATGTCACCCAAACCTGCACTCGCACCATCGAGTGCACGTATCTACACTTATGGGGGCACTGACCCACTGCCACTGCGAGGGGTCATCAGCACCACCATCGTAAACGGCGAATACTCAACGGAAGCTCGCTTCCATATTACAGAAGGAAAAAAAGGCACACTCCTGAGCTGTCACACAGCCGAAGACCTGGGGTTAGTGTTCTTCGCAAACCAAGTCCACCAATCACATGCGGACAGCATGCTGCAGGAGTTCCCAGCGCTATTCAGCGGCCTAGGGAAACTAAAAGGAAAGAAAGTGCGGCTACACATCGACACCTCCGTGCGCCCAGTCGCTCTCAGGCACCGGAGGGTGTCGTTCAACCTCTGGCCACAAGTGGAGGCCGAACTCAAAAGACTGGAAGATCTCGGAGTCATAGAGAAGGTGTCAGGACCGACTCCGTGGGTGTCGCCGCTGGTAGAGGCACCCGAACCCAAGCAGCCTGGCGCCATCAGACTGTGCATTGACATGAGGCTCCCCAACGCCGCCGTGAAGAGAGGTAGGGTAGCCCTGAAAAGAGCTTTTGGGTTCTGTGGCTGATTTAGGTACCTACAAGTAGGTTCCAATGCACAGTCTTAAATTTAGGAGGAATATTCTATTCCCCTCATCTGAGAAGTGCACACCATCTCCTCTGTAGATATCTGGCATGTTGTAACGCAAGTTATTGTTGTATATTGAACCCATTCCATAGTCTCTCATGTAAACAGAAACAAATTTATTCACATGTTTCCGTGCTTTCTCAAATTGTGGACAAAATTGGTTGGACCACTTCCATTTCTGTCTTTGGCATATATTGGAATATACCAAGGCAGTTTGTGGAAAAAGTGCCATCAATTGATCAAAGGTGTCCTTTAAAAGCATTTCCAGACCTACCCCAGTCAAAGTGCCCAAGTCATTTCCTCCACAGTGCACAATTAAGAGGTCAGGGTGTGGCAAATGCAAAAAGGTTTTCACCAATGGTATCAATTGGTGACATCTCAATCCTCTCTGGCCAATCCATTTGATGTCTACATTTGGTAAATCAAGGTTGTGAAAATTTCTGATAGCTACATCCACTGGGCTCAAAGGTATGCAGCTATGTCCAATAATCCAGACAGAATACATGGTGAGAGAAGGTTCTGGTGCAGTCAGATGAAGTGTGGGAATGAAATGGCAGTTGGAACAGTAGGAGTTTACAATAAATAATTGTGGAGTTTCACTGCTCTTCAATCACAAGCAATGATTGGTGCATTCAGATAGTTGAAAACTGAAAGTTAGGGTGCATGGTTCTGTTCTGTGTAAGATGTAATTTGAATGGTTAAGTAAAAGTCATTTAAAGAAACATTGCACCGCATAAGCTGGTGTATTCACAGGTCAAACATCCTTGCTGAGTTGATTTGCAACATTGTAGAATAAACTTTTGAACCTGACAGCTCAGTGAGGAGGGAGTTGCTATGGTAACAGGCAGAAAGGGCTGAGGGGGGAAGGGTGTTGGTTTGAAAATAGTGAGGGAAGAGTTTTAATTGGTTGACATGAGGCATATGTGTGTAGACTTAGAGTTTTTCTGTGCCAGTCTTGCAGTGTGTGGAGTGCATACCTTTTGCTCTGCTAAAGAAAAATTGGTGTGTGTGTCTGACACTGTTTTGATCTCCCAAAGCATTTGTAAAGGTGAGTTATGATTCATTTAATATAGATAGAGACGTGTATGCTCGATGGAGAAGATTTGGAAGCAGATTGTGGTTTTTTAATGTTGCTTTGTGTCATGTTTTTTGATAATGCTTGGTTTTAAAATTTGCAAGATAGAGGATTTGTATTTTGTGAAATAGTGAGGTTTCAGTAGTGAAAATGTAAGCTTGTACATAGGATATGCGCTCTTTTTCTAAAATGTTATTCAAAAAACGATTTTAGGGCAAATCAATGGGTTTTAGTAGTGAAATTAAATGCTTGTACATTGGACCTGCGCTCAGTTTCAAAAATGGTATTCAAAAAACGATTTTGGCTTTTACATTTTTGAGAAGGAATAAATAATGTCTGTGTGATTAATTAAATATATTTGAACCTTTCACAATCATGTCACCTGTGTTACCTAGGATTAGGAAGCATACTGACTTTCTTTGCTGTTGGTTTGTGTCTTGCTTTTTGATAATGCTTGGTAGGAATGTTTGCATGAGAGAGGAAATGTATTTTGTAAAATAGTGAGGTTTCAGTAGTGAAATTGAATGCTTGTACATAGGACCTGCGCTGTGTTTCAAAAATGTTATTGAAAAAACGATTTTAGGGGCAAATCAATGGCTTTTACATTTTTGAGAAAGAATAAATAGTTTCTGCATGATTAAATAAATATATTTGAACCTTTCACAATGATGTCAGCTATGTTACCTCAGATTAAGAAGCACACTGAGCTTCTTTGCTGTTGGTTTGTGTTATGTTTTTGGATAATGCTTGGTAGGAATGTTGCAAGAGAGAGGAAATGTATTTTGTAAAATAGTAAGGTTTCAGTAGTGAAATGTAATGCTTGTACATAGGACCTGAGCTCTGTTTTCAAAATGTTATTTAAGAAACGATTTTGGGGCAAATCAATGGCTTTTACATTTTGAAGAAGGAATAAATAGTGTCTGCGTGATTAAATAAATATATTTGAACCTTTCACAATCATGTCACCTGTGTTACCTTAGATTAGGAAGCACACTGAGGGCCTTATTTATGAAGGCCTTGCGCCGCCGGTGCGTCACTTTTAACATGGGAAAAAGTGACGCACCTGTGGCGCAAGGCCTTCATAAATAAGGCCGTGAGTTTCTTTGCTGTTGGTTTGTGTCTTGCTTTTTGATAATGCTTGCTATCAACATTTGCAAGATAGAGGATTTGTATTTTGTGAAATAGTGAGGTTTCAGTAGTGAAATTGAATGCTTGTACATAGGACCTGCGCTGTGTTTCTAAAATGTTATTCAAAAAACGATTTTAGGGGCAAATCAATGAATTTTACATTTTTGAGTAAGAATAAATAGTATCTGCATGATTTAAATAAATATATTTGAACCTTTCACAATGATGTCACCTATGTTACCTCAGATTAAGAAGCACACTGAGCTTCTTTGATGTTGGTTTGTGTCATGTTTTTTGATAATGCTTGGTAGGAATGTTTGCAAGAGAGAGGAAATGTATTTTGTAAAATAGTGAGTTTTTAGTACTGAAATGGAATGCTTGTACATAGGACCTGCACTCTGTTTTTAAAATGTTATTTAAAAAACGATTTTGGGGTAAATGAATGGCTTTTACATTTTTGAGAAGGAATAAATAGTGTCTGAATGATTAAATAAATATACCCTTAGACAAGCCTTATCTAATCTGGGCCCCTTGGACAGGCCTCAATATATTGGGTATAATTGGTGGTAACAGGGTGCAGATGAGATGAGGCGTGTCCAGGGGTGTATATGAACTGAGGCCTGTCTAGGGGTGCAGATGAGTTGAGGTCTATTCAGGGTTGCAGATTAGGTGAGGATTGTCCAGGGGTGCAGAGGAGGTGATGCTTGTGTTGAAGAGTGTACTGCAAGAGAGGTCTGTCCAGGGGTATAAAGGAGGTGAGGGCTGTGTCTAAGAGTGCAGTGGGGGATAGGCTTCATGAAGTCCAGTGCAGTGCAGTCTTAGACACCGGCTTCACCACCTATGCTCCCCAGGACAGGCCTCACCTCATGTGCACAATCTGTTTACTAATCTGAGGAAACGCAGGTGATATGATTGTGAAATGTGCTTTTTTTTATCATGCAGATACTATCTAATCCCTGTCAATCATGTAAAACCAATTCATGTACCCGAAATATTTTTTTAGAATAACATTTAAAAAACAGAGATAAGGTCATATGTATAAGCATTATAGTGTTTATATTGTTTACTTATCGTCATTGCTTTGTTGTTTGGTAATAGTGGTCTATAATGTGTTTTTTTTTTGTTTACCACAGATTCAAATCAAGATTTTAATAGTAAGGAAATATGCCCTCAAGGCAGAGGAGAAGGAAAGATGCTAAGCGGAAAAAAACAAAAACAGCAACGGAATTAAAGCAGTCTCCTACAACAAATACTACAAAAAACGCGAAAAAAGCTCCTGGTAAGACAACAAAGTCTTTTTTTCGGAACATATGTAGATAAAAAAAAATGATAATATACATGTGAATTTACAGAAGGAGAGAGCAAATTTGAAGAGAAAGGACAGGCCCCCCAAAAATGTAACTACTGCAGCAGGAGACAATAATATGTATAGGAATAGGGTAGTTTTAAATTTGTTAAAAAACATTAAGAAAGGTAAACAGAGAGCTGCTTTTTATAAGAAAAAGAAAAATGTAGAGAAGATTGTTGATCAAGCTTTTGAAGTTAAGAAAAAATTATTTATTTTAGTAATTAATAGAATTAGGACACTTAACAAGACAATTGATGTTTTCAAATCAAACAGTAGATGCAAAAGAGTAATTAATCGAACTAATTTTTGTGAAGTTTTTTCTGGAGAATGGATGCATAGTTCAAGTTGTGAGCCATTTTTTAATGAGGAGAGTTACTTTCAGGAAAATGATTTGGTGCATGCAGTTGACACCAGCGGTGGAGCATATGAGGTGAAAGACGGTTGTCCGATTGAAAAAGAGAAACTTGTGTCTAGGGATGCAGAAGAGGTATTAACTGATAAGTTTTAGGAAGACGTACTAAGGGTCCAGTGTACACTTGGAAGTGTAGTAGTATTTGTAGTGTGCGACAGGATTCAATCGATGTGCTTCATAATTTCTTACGTACATATAGTAAGAGAAGTCTAAAACAGAAAATGAAGATGTTGCAAGACTTAGATCCTTGCAGAGTGAGAGAAAACACAGGTTTGCATGGACATTCACTGGCTTGTCTTTCAAGAAAAGTATGTCAGAGTGTTTTTCATCATTTAGGATGTTAGCAGTGCATCATAACAAAATGAGGAAATTAGTGAGAAGGTTGTATTATGCAGAAAATCCAGCACTTAAGCTTAAATAGTTAAACAGTGCTCTTTTGCATGGAACTGAATTAGATGTGAAGACGATTTGTGAAGAAATTGAGATTTGTTATTTTTGTGAAAAAGAGGACAGTGTAGAAATTGACTAAGTAATAGATGGTAATGTGGAAGACAATGTACAGATTTCAAGTACAGAAAAGTTTGACCAGGAAATTAGCAAGTTTCAGATGAAATCAAGTGAAAGGCCTAATTTTACTTGTGTGTGTTGTCGACGGACTCATTATAAGATTCAGACTAGGTTAGTTGATTTATATGCAAAAAGTGAAATGGAAAATAATAGTGAATGGAGGAATTTTGCAACTTATTTGTTGGTGGAGAATTCTTTTGATTTGAGTTTTGATCAGTGTATTTGTAAATATTGTTATGATAAATTAAATGAAAACAGAATGCCTGCTAGAGCTGTTTATAATAATCTTGAGTTGGTAGACATTCCTGCTGAATTGATACCTATGAATCTATTTTGAATCAATGTGTCCATCCTTTTCAGGCTATTGTTCGCATGGAGCCTAAGACAGGGAAATTGCCTCCTTCAGATTTACAGAGAGGATTAAAAGGAAGAGTTGATTATTTGCCTCTAGATTTCAAGAAAAATATTGATGTAATTGGTGTAGAAAAAGGGGAGGAGGAACCTTTAGTTATTCTAGTTAATGGGGTTCCGACAAAGAGTAAGAAAATCTGGCAAGATTTAGTGGATGTTAGGAAAGTCAAAAAGGCGATGTTGTATTTGGTCAAAAACAATGAGTACTACAAACATGTATGTGTTGGAGTAGAGGAAATAGCTGCAGAAGAAGACAGTGATTGTTCAGCCGGCCAAATTGAAAAAGTTGATGTGTCTAGAGGTAAAGAAATATATGAACATTATACTGTTCATCCTTTGCATTCCAAAGAAGTAATGGGGAATGCAATTGACTTGTTTCAATTGAAAGCAGCAAAAGGAAGTCCAATTAGCGTATGGGAAGAAAGTTTGGAAGCTCGTTGTTCTCCACAGTTATTTCCAACAGGTCGAGGGGGACGATATGACGATCGATCAGTTCAAATTCCTGCAGCTGAATACCGGACTTTAAGATTATATGCTGAAGATCCAAGGTTTCGTCAATGCATTCCTTATTTGTTTCATCTACTGTATGAAAGTGACTTGTCTGGGCTTTCTTATGCAGTGAACCATATACTGAAAAGTGGAGCACATCTGAAAAATGGAGAAAGTCAATCTGCAAGACCGTATTTTGGAATCTCAGCTAATCAATCTCATGGCATGTCAGCGTGGTACAAACGAGTATTGGTTCTGTCGTCATGGGGAATTGAAATGTATGCTAAGAAACTTAGGAACTCCTACATGGTTCCTCACTCTTAGTTGTGCTGAGTATGCATGGGACGATTTACTTTAATTTCTACGAGAGGCTAATGGAAACATACAAAATATAGAATTCAAAACACCTGGAGAACTGTGTTCTTTAGATCCAGTGAATGTATGCAGATATTTCAATCATAGATTTGAAGCTATGATGTCTTTTATTACCAACAAAAAAAATCCTTCCCTTGGAGAGGTTTTGGATTTCTTTTGGAGGAAGGAGTATCAAGCGAGAGGTGCTCCTCACATACATATGTTGTTATGGATTAAAGATGCACCCAAATTTGGAACTGATTCGGATGACACAGTGATGAGTTTCATTGAAGAGTATTCAACTTGTGCTGTTCCGAAAACTACTGAAGAAAACAATTTAAGGCAACAGGTTTTACACTTTCAATCCCATCGCTGTGGAAAGTACTGTCGTCGAAAGTTTAGAAACAAGGACAAGTTCTACACAAAATGTCGTTTCGCGTTTCCAGGACCAGTGATTTCTAAAGGAAGAGTAAATAATTTGATGTCTTCTCTGCGACATACTGTGACGAGGAAATCACCAAAAAATACATACAACTTAAAAAGAAACGAAGAGTCCAAGTATATTAACGACTACAACCCAGTGATTTTGTCCATGTGGAATGCTAACATGGATATTCAGTTCGTTGCTGACAACTCTATTACTGTGGCTCGATATGTGACGTCTTACATCACAAAAAAAGAAAAGACAGAACTGAAGGAAATGTGGGAGCACATTTCACATGAAAAGAGTATAAGTAAAAAATTATACAGTTTCAGTCTGAAGATGTTGTCGCATCGAGAAATTGGAGCATGTGAATGTTCTGATCGGTTATCATCAGCAAGTCTCTATGCCAAATCTAGAACAATCATTTGGGTGAGTCTAGGTCTTGCTGCAACACGAAACCGAGTTTTGAAATCTGTACAAGAAATTGAGTATTTGGCGGAGAAAGAACCAAACAGTACAGATATTTTGAAGACAAACATGTTGGATACATACTATCGAAATAGAAGTACTCACCTTGAGAACACTTGTTTGTATGAAGTTCTGCAAAACTATAGTTATAAGAGGAACATCACAGAAGATATGAATAATGGAAAATATGCTGTCATTGTAAATGAAGGATGTCTAGTGAAGCAGAGAAAAGGCCATTTGATTAATCATCGAAAATTGAGTTGTGAATCTCCAGACAAAAGAGAATTTTACTATTTAGCTCTTTTGCAACTCTTTAAGCCATGGCGTACAGAAGAGGAACTACTTGGAGATTTTCTCTGTTACGAAGATTCTTTTAATGCAACCAAGGATACCATAGAATGCTCTGTTTTTCCAAATTATCTGCAAATGTTGAACGAAGAAATAGAGCAAGAAGCCACAATTGCTGCAGAGATTGCTAGAGACAGTTCTCAAGACAGTAAGAGTTCTACTTCATTGAGTCAGGATCAACTAGGAGGACCAATTATCCAAAATGAAGCTGCCACTGCCATGGATGAGGTGGAAAGAGCTATGGAACAAGCTCAAGAGGATGTAGTTAACTTAGAAGATTTGGTAAAGCAACTAAACGTTGAGCAGAAAAAGATACATGACAAAGTCACAGAACAGATTGAACATGGATTTAGACATGAGAAAAAAGAGTGCTCATGTACATCATTTAAGCCTGTCTGACTGTATGTAAGTGGAGAAGCGGGAACAGGAAAAAGTTTTCTGATTAAAGCAATTGCAACTTATCTGCAGAAAAGGACTGAATCACCGCTGTCTTGTGTTGTAACCGCTCCAACTGGACTGGCAGCACATAACATTAAAGGGATTACTCTACATCGTTTACTGATGCTGCCAGTTGAGCATGATAATAAATTGCATTACAACAAGCTATCTGGAGATGCGTGTTCTGAAGTTTCCAGAGTCCTGAAGAAAATGAAACTTCTCATCATTGATGAAGTAAGCATAGTCTCAAATCTAATGCTTGCTTTTATGCATTTGAGGATGCAAGAAATTCTTAGAACAGAGTATGATGTGTTATTTGGAGGAAAACACATTATTGTTTTTGGAGATCTACTGCAGTTGACTCCAGTAAAAGGACAACCAGTGTTTAAAATGCTCACGCATGAAGATACCATGAAGTCCCTTGGAAGCATTGGAAACGTTAATATATGGTTACATTTCAAATATGCAGAACTGCTTCAAAATATGCGACAGGCAAAGGGTGAAGATTATAAAAAAATTCTACAAGATGTAAGAATCGGAAAAGTAAGTAAGCATGGCCAAGAAGCTTTACATGCACGATTAATTTCAAATTTGTATCCAAATGAAAACATTCTTCCAGAGAATATTTTTAAGAAAATTACTGAGAACAAATCTGGGATATGTTTGATGCCAACTCTGCAAGAATATTCCATCTTCAACAACAAAATGTTAAAGTTAGAAAATGAGGAGATTGTGAAACTGGAAGCTATAGATAAAATAGAGCATATGGGAGCAGCAATTATTTTGTCAGAACATTTGAAATCAAAATTGGATTCATTAGTGAAGAGTATATCTAAAACTGCTGGTTTTGAAAAGACTCTGAATGTGCGTTTAAATTGTCGTATCATTTTGAGAAGGAATTTAAATGTTGAAAGAGGTCTGGTAAATGGAGCAATTGGTCATGTTGTTGATTTTGTGAATTACAGAAATAGAGATGGAATTGAATTTTTAAAAATTAAATTTGATGGCATTGAGCAAGTACAAGAAATCAGTTGTTGTTCTGCTAGATTTTTGCTTGTAAAAGACTTATATGTTCGCCGAAAACAGTTTCCTGTTTGTTTGGCATATGCGGTGACAATTCATAAATCTCAAGGTTTAAGTGTAGATAGTGCTTTGGTGAACATTGGAAGTTCTGTGTTTTAAGAGGGTATGGCATATGTGGCATTATCACGAGTCAGAACTTTATCAGGATTGTACTTGATTAAGTGTGATGAGACAAAGATTTGTGCAGATCTAGATTGTGTTAAAGAATACAATAGGTTAAGAAGAGAGTATGCTCCACATATGCCTCAATATCCTCTGTTTGAAAAATGTGTGGTAGGCCGAAAAAGAAAAAAATAGAATAATTGCAGTGAGGTAGTAGCAAAAAGACAAAAAGTAGATGAAAATGTAATTGAAAACAGAAAGAAAAAGGATTCTGATGAAGATGTTGTTGGATTTCAATTTGAAAACAGTTCTGGTGTCAACTGTTATGCTAATGTAGTGGTTAATGTTGTTTTTTTTCTTCAAACTTTACAAGAACAGATTGTTAAAAATCGGGATCAAAGATTGTGCGGTTTATTGAATTCTGTGTTTGAGAAATGTAGCAGTGATAGAGCAAAAATAGAAAGTGTTTCAGAAATTAGAAATCTTTTAGATATATGTTCGGGTCAAGAAAAATGTTCACAGAATATTCAGCAGGATTCTCAGGAATTTTTAATGTATATGTTTGGTGTATTGGAAGATGAAGGTCTAGATGTAGAAAATCTTTTTAGCCTTTCTTATCAATGGCAACATGACTGGGACAATTGTAGTTTATCAAGTACTACTAGAATAGACACTGAAAGATTTATATATTTGACTTTACCAGACTGCAAATCAGTGTCATTTAATAATCTAGTTAAAGCACCTGATCATAATCTGGTGTGTACCCAATGTAAGTGTACAATGATGTCCACATTATTTATACAAACTTATGGTCAGTATGTCATTTTAATGTTCCAACGATGTAGACCTGATGGAACTAAATTGAAAACTTCTATTAAAAATGTTGTGGCTTCTCAGTTATCAATTTCAGGAAGAACCTTCACAACTGTAGCTATTATTTATCATGACGGTCCTTCGACAAAATCAGGGCATTATACATGCTACTTAAAATGTCAAAAAGGTTTGAGTTACTGCAATGATACTCATTTGACTTTCAAACAACGTTGGCCTTTTGACTTAAAAAATTCTTACTTAGTGTTTTTAGAACCAAAATTTAAGTAAAGGTATTTGTCCTATGAAGACGAGAGTAGTTAATAAAAGTTATTCTACTGTTTAAAATTATATTGTGAGTAAAACTGATCAACAGAATATAAAAAATCCAGTTCTCATATAGGTACTATAAGTGGATCTCATAGTAAGTGATATCAGTATTAAAGGAAATGTTGAACATGAGTGATCCAAAGATGGGAATATGAATTTTTAAACATTGTGAAAATGTTGTTATGTTATGTTATGTTAGCTACATTTATTTTGTGCACAGCTGCTCCAGCGAAGGAGCGTCCTGGCGCATGGAAAAGGTGAACATAACACAACGCGAGGAAGAAAGTGAAAATGTAGAAAGTGAAAGTGAAAATGTATGAGCTTTTCTTTCAGAACATCGGGTAAACAGTAATTTCAGAATTAGATTTGAGTAATTTGAAAACATACAGATATATCTGACACTATTTGGCCGTAAGGAAAGGTGAAGGAATGACTTAACACAAGGAGGAAATGAAAACATTGAGATATATTTCAGATGTTCTTAGAGCTTTTTTTATAGAAAGTCGATGAAATGGAAGTTTTAGAGAACAGCAGAGTATTTTCCTTCGAAAAGGACCTTCACGATCTACTATTTGGCCTTGAGGAAAAGTAAGTGAATCAAAGATTAGTGTACATATATGATTTGTAAGTTGGTGTTGCTGCAGAATCCCGAGCTGAGCAAAAGCTGGAAACCCCTTACCTCGCCAGTCACCTGGGTCACACGCCATACGCCGAGTTACCGCCGCCGCCGCGCTTGGAGACACCAGCGGCAGCAGAGCGGACTCGGTACCCCAGGGGGCCCTGCTCTCGCGCACGCTGTGCGCGTCATCATCTTGCGCCAGGAGGCGCCTGAAAAGCCGGGTCCTCCCGACCAGTGTGTGTTGCTGCAGAATCCCGAGCTGAGCAAAAGCTGGAAACCCCTTACCTCGCCAGTCACCTGGGTCACACGCCATACGCCGAGTTACCGCCGCCGCGCTTGGAGACACCAGCGGCAGCAGAGCGGACTCGGTACCCCAGGGGGCCCTGCTCTCGCGCACGCTGTGCGCGTCTTCATCTTGCGCCAGGAGGCGCCTGAAAAGCCGGGTCCTCCCGCAACGCAGGACGCGAGCGGGACGCCCGGGGCGAAGCCCGGGCAAAGGGCGGGCCCTCTTAGGCCCTCAGAGGCCAGAAGAGGCTGGGCTGGGCACGAGGCCCTGATCAAATCCCCGAGTAAGTGAAAACTATTTTACTATCCCTCTCATTGTGAAACTGTATGATGGCTACTGCCGCAGTTAGCGCTGCCATTACCGGCTCGGATAAAACAGGTTGCATATTAAACAGAACACTGGATGACTATTTTTCTAAGGCTGCTCCTGAGGGCAATAAAGAACTATTACTTGCTGAGAGGCGGGCGGATCGGCGTCGTTCAATTGAACGCATTAAAAATAGGACACTGTCTGAGCCCATTTACTCTGTTACCTTGGACAATGAAACAAATAACATTCTGACAGATAATTTATCTCCAACTGCCAGTGTACCCATATTGCTCAAGGAATGCCTAGCTCCCGCCATCTCACCAACGCAAACCCAGGCCGAGTCACAAATTGAAGCTCAAGATCCTCCCGGTACACCTAACCCCCTGCAATTTTGATTCCCCCTACAATCAGGCCGGGAAAGGTAGTAAGAGGGAAACACCAGAGGACATTGGCATATAAAGTACATGGGCCCCCACCCCCTAAAAAGAGGCGGACAAAAATGGACTCAAGTAAGTCCAAGTTAAGCCACTCAGATTTTGGTAAGAAGTCTAGTCTTGCTACTACTATGACTTTGGGAAAGTCGGCCAGCAAGCAAACAACGGCAACTGCTTTAACCCTGTCAAAACCCACAACACCATCTTCCCCATTAATCACAGTGCCTGACATCATCCACACCCCAATGGAAGAAGGTTCGCAGACAATTTTTCCGAAGAATTTATTGGACAATATTGAAATGATTGTGCAAACCTATATGTTAGCCCTATCTGATAGACTAAAGGGAGTGGAATCAACGCTGGGGAGGATTGAGTTGGACCAGGTAGCTCTTGGGCAACTGGAAAGGCCACTAAGACCCCAGAATGTAACACAGTCCCAGAAAGCTTCAAATACAATGTGTACTCCCTCAACTGAAAGGGCAGTCGTAAAATCTACTAACTCTACTATTGATAACAACATAGTAGTAGTTAATGCAGCTGCCCCTAACCACCCAATTATAGGTGCCCATTCTGTTAGCAAATCGCCCAAAAGCTCTAATCCAAAACAACTAAAATCATCTAAGAGTAAACCAACTATAACATCAAATTCTACGGACACTCTAGCTAATATCCAGCCTAGGGAACCAACTTTTCCCCCAAATAGTCTCCCTAGAGTTGAAGAGAACGAGGTTAGTCACGTAAGAGGGGGTCAGGGAAGGATACCACCTACAGAACTCCCACCGGAAGCTCTACCATATGTAGTGGTGCTTACCGGGGTCCCTGAGCTGACAAGTGGTAAGCGGGAAGGATACTTTCAGCTAAAGAACAAGATTATGCACTGGTTGTCACTGTACAGACCCAAAGCCAACTATGTAAATGGCGAAATAGTTCATGTGCGCCGTCTGTCTTGGCTGGGTGGCAGAACAAAGGATATAGGGGGTGACATTGTAGTTGTAAACTTTAGGGACAGGAAGGCGGTCCAATATATTTTGAGTTGGCCTTACGGCAACGAAAACAATTGTATAGTGCCACGCCCTTTGACCTACTTCTACCCAAGACCAACTGTATTCCCCCCCAACATGCAACTAGCTACATTCCTTTTAATACACAATTTTCGAATATGGAAGTAGCTAGGAACCCTGCCTATTTGCACCATCTTGTCCCACCCCCTTTGATCCATGGGTGGAACACTGTACCAACTAGTCACAATCCAGGAGGAAATGGTAATATGTCCAATCTTATTCCATTTACTCCTTTGGAATTAACAAATAGGTTTGAGGCATTTAGTGGCTTGGAAGAGTGCGATTGATGTTTAAAGAGCACGGAAGACATTAGGGGTACTGAAAATGTTTCACGTATTCTGGGGTGTATTGTGGAAAAAGGATTTAGTTGTTCGAAGACAGGTCCACACACTGCTGTTACTCGTGATGAAACAATTAACAATAGATTGTCTGTTGCATTACCTGTAGCGTCTCCTGGGACAAAAGAGGGCTCATTCTTGTTACCATTCGCCCCAAGTCAGAAAAGTAGAGATGCTGGGGGGAATGAAAATGTGTTATGTACTTTGGGATACCACCACCAAAAAGAATGTAATAGCAGTCCGAGGGTGGATACATGTTCTGTTGTTACAGGTACAGATGAAGTCAATAGGAGCTCACCAGTTGTTATACCTGCCGTGCCCCATGATACGAATGAGGGATCTTCCCCATTTACACTCGTCTCATGGACCATTGCTGGGGTGCGTGCAAAATTGAATGACCCCGACTGGAATGCATACATAAATACTTTTGACATCTGTGTGCTGCAGGAAACATGGGCCACAGTACAACTGCACAGGGTTGGCTATAAAACCTACCAAATAGAGGCTGTCCCTTCCTTGAGAGGTCGTGCATCTGGAGGCCTCCTAGTATGGGTCAATGTTTCCATTAAATTAGTTATTAAAATGATTAACACCGACTCCCTAGACATTCTTTGCCTAGAAATAACGACAGTGGACAATAGGGCGTTTTATCTATTCAATGTTTATAACAGCCCCCAATCTTCCCACAAGGAATCCACATGCATAGGGAAGTTGGAGTCACTTATGGATTCACTAAAAACAGAGTCAGGTGTTATTCTATGTGGAGACTTGAACTGTAATTTTGAACCAATCTCAGGGATAGCCCCATTGTTTGAGGAGGAGGACAACGCCAATGCAATACCCGCCCTGAACGAGAATTGTATGGTGGCCGGTACAGCACTGGCTTTACAAATTACATGGTTCCTGACCTCACATGGCTTGAGAGCATGTAATGGCCGTATGCCATCAGATAGCCCGAAAGCCCCCACATTTAAGAGAGGTAATTATGGGAGTAAATTAGACTACGTTATCGTCTCCTTTGACCTCTGGCCCTTTACAGTAGACCTAAAGGTCAAAGAGAGATACGAAAGTGACCATTACCCTTTAGAAATGAGTTTTCTACTAAGCATGGTGACGGGCTTGACCATATGGAGGGAGGTCATAGTATAGCAACCTCAACCACAATTGATAATATTGTCCTTAGCAAGAATCGTAGGGCGGTTAAATGGGCCTTTGTGCTAGAAAAAGAGGACCTATTGGCCAATATTTACTGCACTTTTGCAGATACTCTGGAACCATATTGCCCCCATAGCTGCAACCCTAAAGAATTTATCGATTTACATAAGTCCCTTTTCAGCCAATTATTACAAATTCTTACTAAAAAACCTAAAAGAGGTGCTGGCAGGACTAGTGCAAAATCCGTAGGCAAACCTTGGTATAATAAGGAATGCCGCCTTGCCAAAATTGCACTAATTAATGCTGTTAAAGGGGAAAGTCCGTTAGTAATTAGAGAGAAAAGAAAGGCTTATAACAAAATAATACTAAGAGCGAAATCCTCATGGGATGAGGAATTGTGGCTCAATATGCTATCAGCCGCTAAAAACAAGGACCAGAAACAATTCTGGGAATTGGCAGCTAAGGAAAATAAACGGGAGAAAGGTTCCAGGGAGGTCTACTTAGATGAAGACACCTGGGTCAAGCACTTTTCGTTATTGTATGCAGCCAAAACTCCAACTGAGGCAGCAAATGATGTATCTCCGCTTACAATACCAGCCAATACTCACCCGGTAGTTTTTACTCTACAAGAAACAGAGGCAGCAATTACTACAATAAAGAAAGGGAAGGCGCCAGGGCTTGATAGAATCCCTGGTGACCTGTATTTGTATAATATTGATGTTTGGGCACCCTACTTAAATCATTTATTTAACATAGTTGCTGCTAGTGAGCACATCACGGACACTTGGAATGGCGCAGAAATCATCACCATTTTTAAAAAAGGGGATCGTGGTGATCCAGCAAATTACCGCCCCATTAGCCTTTTAGATATCACGCAGAAAATATATGCTAGACATATTCTAAATAGAATAAATTCATGGTTGGAGGAGGAGTCAATTTTATCTAAATACCAGGCGGGATTCAGAAGTAAAACAAGTACTATTGACCAAGTATTCAGGCTATGCTGCTTGTATTGGAAGTATGTCATCATTCGCAAAGGTCACTTGTATGTGACCTTTGTAGACCTACGAGCAGCATTTGATCTCATTCCACGAGATCTACTTTGGGAAACCCTGAATAGGCAAGGGCTGCCTGGCGAACTATTAAAACTTGTAATAGGACTGCATCGGGAGAATTATGCTAAGGTTAGATGGGGCCCAAATGGGGAACTCACAGACCCAATCCTGATAAAAAGGGGAGTGCGACAGGGCTGTGTCCTGGCCCCTACTTTATTCTCCCTTTATGTAAACGACATTGCAACCTATATGGAAAACTGCGACAACGATTCTCCATGACTGGGAGGGGAACGCGTTGCGTCCCTCCTTTTTGCGGATGACACAATTCTAATATCGCAAACGCCACGTGGCCTACAGATCCTATTAGATAGGTTTCAACAGTACTGTATCCTTAAAGGATTAGAAATCAACATAAAAAAACAAAATATATGGCACTGAACCCGCACAAAACTTTTAAAAAGAACTTAATGTTAAATGGGCAAAGATTAGATTACGAGCACAGTTTTACTTACCTTGGGGTCTTGATGGACTCTGTAATGGGATGGGGCCCACAATTGGAAAAATCTAAATTGGTGTTCAAACAAAACTGTTTCCCAATAACACAGAGGTTCAACAAAAGCGTGAACAAAGCAGTTACTCCAGCAATAGAGCTTTTTAGATACAAGGTACAATCCGCCTCCTTGTACGGGGCAGAAATCTGGGGGCCAGTATGCAAAAAAACTTTTGAAGTACTGGAGAATAAATTTGTTAGGGGACTATTAAAAGTTCCAATCAATACCCCCCTGATACCCCTATTCTTAGACCTCAACATCAAACACACAGATCAGCACGCTATACTGAGACCATTGCTGTTGTGGGTCAGATTATGGGCAACCCTGGAATTATCTGACTATAAAAATGGGCTGAAGGAAGTATTAGAGCTTGATAGAGACAATAAGATCTTCTGGTTTAAGCATGTAAAAAACTGGCTTACCAAGCTCGGATTATCACACTTTTGGCACGAGCCTGGATCTCTAAACTCAGCTTCCAAGAAAATTGTTAAATTAAGCTTTTGGTCATACGTGAGTTATGATTCTGTGTATACAAGAACTCACGGCCCTCCAACTGAAAAATTTCTTTTGGCAAAAAATGAGGCTCTATTCGAGCAATTTCTCGATGAAATCCAACCTCCACTGGCCAAATCTTTATATTTAAAATTTAGGTATGGAACGTTGAGGATAAAAGTAACTGAGAAAAGATGGGGGAGGACTGATAAAGATCACTGTACCCTGTGGACTAATAACCAAAGGGAGGACATTTTCCATAAACTGTTTTTTTGCCCCAGTTACGACAAAGCTAGGACAAAGTGGATAGTACCCTTGTGCCGCAACATTGGCTCTACTTCCCATAGGGAAGCTGGCAGAATCCTAAGCACGGACACCAGTCAAGTAATCGTGTTTGGTAGTAGCAAATTTTTATTGTCCACTTATTTTCTTAGAAGGAAATTATCTCTTTCATTTAAACCAAAGAAAGCTGCTATTTAGACTCTCCGAAATCATGAACAAAGCCAAGGCATCGCATTTTTAATTCTGGTTGCTCAAATCCAATTTAATGTCTTTTTAACTTTTCTATTGTTTTAAACATTTTAATATTTATCTGATACTGTGCCAAACTGAAACTGTAAACTATGTGCTTTTTTTTGATGAAATACTAGCTAATGTGTTAAATTTGATGAAATGTAGAAGTAATGTAGTATTAGGGTGCCCATTATAATGGATGTTATATTATTGTATATTTTATCATGAACTGTATATTTTATTGTTATCTTTTATGTTGCAATGCAACGAAATAAAGATTGAAATTGATTTGTAAGTTTATATGTTTTTTTTTAAACACAATCTTTTAGATTGTGTTTTTTTTTCCCGCTGTTATATGATGAAGAGTTTGAACTCCCTGTTTTTAGTGAAATTCAATATATTCTGAGAACAGCAAAAATAAACTATCTAACATGTTGTATAAGTTATTCTATAGTTTGCATTGTGTAATTTATATTGTATTCCCATTGTCTCACACTCACTTTCCTTTTTCCACCCTTTTTCAGCTCTCTTTACTCACTCACAATGCCTTTCTCTCACTCTGTTCCTTTACTCCACTTCTTCCACAACCTCTCAATTCCATTTCAACTGTCTGCATTAAGCATGGGCAAAAAATCCGTTCCGTTCGCGGATTTTGCGGATTTTCGGTAAATCCGCAATCCGCGAACTCCCGCGAATTTACCGAAAATCCGCAAATCCGCGAGCGGCGGATTTTATTGCTTGCTCGCACTGTTCGCGGCTTCCCAGTTCAATTTTGCGCTTATTGGCGCCCCGCGAATAAGCGCTAAATTGCAGAAAAACGATTTTTTGAAAACTGAAACTACTTACCAGGTTCAAAAGTTCAAGCTCATCATTAGTAGCCATTTCCTGTAGTGCTTCCTGAGGGGCCCCTCCAGAGTTCAGTTGTCTACTTGCAACTATTGTGTGACCCTGCTCTGACCCTCAGAATAGTTACACGTATGCCACAAAGGTCCTGAATTACAGCTAAGGGAGACAAGCAGGAGCCAGGCTGGAAGTTCAAATTCAATGACACATTAATCAGCCCCTAATTCATTAATGTCGGTTGGGGCAGGGCAGATGTAACTAATTTTGCAAAAAATTAAAGCACTTAGCAGATGCAAAAGTTCAAGCACATCATTAATCAGGAAGCACTAAGGAAGCAGGTGCCAGATAAAAAAATATTCTGTGACACATTCATCAGCCCCAAATTAATTCAGGTCACTTGAGGCAGGGAAGGTGTGCTTTGCTTTGCCACAATAATGTACATTGGTCAACCAGAGGGTGCTGTGATGAAACAGAGGGTGGCATGGGTGAGCCAGAGGGTGGCATGGGTGAACCAGAGAGTGGCAGTGGTGACAGAATGTGGCAGTGATGAAGAAGAGGGTCGCACACAGGCTGGACACTTAGAAACAACAAGTTCGCAAAACTTGCGACCTGACAGGTAAGTTCGCGTTTGCGAAATTGTACAAAAACTCTCGCGAACTGGCAGAAACCCGTGTGAGCACAAAAAAAATCAGTGGATTTTTGCGGATTGCGAATCCGCAAATCCGCGGATCGCGAATCCGCAAAATCCGCCCATGCTTAGTCTGCATCCCCTCTCTCCCTTGCATCACTTTTCAGCTTTCATTCTCCCTACTTTACTTCCTTTTTCCATCTCTTCCTCCTTGGCTCTTTTACTAATTCCTCTTTACTCACTCACCTCTTTTGTCGCACTCTGTCAGTATAACTCACCCATTCTCCCTCACTTATCTTTCTTTGCTTCTTTCTTTTGACCTCTTTCTTCATTCACTACCTCTATGTCCTCAGTCCCTCACACTCCTTGTGTTATGCTTAATTGTGTTTATCTACCTTCTATCATTTCTCTTACAACAACTTCACTGCTCTTCTCTCATCATCCTTCATCCCAGTTCTTTTACTCCGGTTCCATTACTACCCCGCATTTCCTATCTTTCAGTGTCCTTCTCTTTACTTTCATCACCGAATCACATTGTATCTGTACCACTGCTTTAGTCCTCCTGCCCTTTCTTTCCTTCTTTTGCTCCCTTACTCATTTTCCTTTCCTCACTCATTGTACTCCACTTCAGTCAGTCCTTCCCTTAGTCCCTCTATATACTTAATTCCTCACTCCTTTTCCTTCAATCCTTCTATATTATCCTCACGCCCTTCATGCCTTCATTCTGTGCCTACCCTTCACTCACTCTCAGTCATCTTCCATTCCTCTTTCTTGTAAATGGATCCTAAATCAGACTCCTTACCCTCTCACTCATTCTCCTTTTACTTACTCCTCTTTCCTGATTTAGTTTTGCTAACTCACATTCTTTTAGTATCTTACTTACCTTCAGTTCATTTTTCTCTTCTTCTCTTCCTCTCTGTCACTGAATTTATCTGCCTTACTCTTAGTAATTTGCTCTCCTTCTATTTCTTTTTCTTCTTTTTGTCCTTCTACATTACTTTATTTTCCTTTCTGTATCCTTCACTCTTGCTTTATTTCTTAGTACACTTTTATGATTTTTTACCTCTAGACCCGTCTCTTCTATTTTAAAATATATATTTTACTAATTATAACTTATTTTTTCTTCTCTCTTTCACAGATACAAAGTGTAGTAAAAATATGTAATTAAGTTTACATTAATTATATGGTAAGTGTGACTAAAAATATGTAGTTTGTCATCACCCTTTGCTTTAACCTCACTACTTTTCTCTCACCATACCTCACCCCTATTTCTTTACTCTGCTTCCCTCACTTATTCTTATCCTCCATGTTAACTTCTCTTTTCCATACTTTTCTACCACATTCAACTTCTTTAAGTTCCCTTTGCTCACCCACACTCCCTCACTTACCTTTTTTTCTGGTTCACTTAGTCCCTTTTGTCACTCCTTCCTTTACTCTCTCTGTTCTTTCTCTCTGTCACTCCCCATGTCTTACCCTTATTCACTTTTATCCACCCTCTTTCACCCCTCTTTACTTACACTCACTGCTCTTTTCTTTCCCTCCCTCACCGCTGTTCCTTTTCTCTGTTTCCATCACTATCCGTCATTCCCCATCCTTTACTCTCCTTCCTTTTACTTTCATCACCCATTCACATTCTCCCAGAACCTCTGCTTTAGTCTTCTTCCTCTTTCTTCTCTTTTTTCGCTCCCTTATTCATTTTCCTTTTCTCAGTTACTTCCTCTTACAACTTTTCTCTGTCTTACTATCTATTACACAGTCCCTCTGTGTTCCTCCCTCTAGCTCCCTTTCTCTTTACACCACGCTCTCTGTCCCCTTTCCTCATGCTCACTCCTTCATTACTTTTTTTTCTCTTTTTTGGGGTGCGCTAACGGGACGCGCCCCGGTACGCGCACCGGGGCGCGCCGAAATACTGCGCTTACCAGTGCGCTCACCGGTACGCGCACCGGGAGCGCTCCAGGGTAAAAAAAAAAAATACAATATAGGATTCATTTTTAATAAAAATACCTTTCTTAGCTATAGACATTTGCTATTAAAAACCTTAGAAATTCACTAAAAAACACATAGGTTTGAAGCCCTATATATAGTTAGAAATTAGCATTTAAAAAACCTATGAAATTCACTGAAAAAAACAAAGGTTTCACACCAGTTATAGTTAGGAATTAGCATTTAAAAAACCTATGAAATTCACTGAAAAAACCATAGGTTTAACACCAGTTATAGTTAGGAATTAGCATTTAAAAAACCTAGTAAATTCACTGAAAAACCATAGGTTTCACACCAGTTATAGTTAGTTGCAAATTTTACTGACATACCCACGCTCGGGTTGTGTGTGCCACTAACAGAACGAAGACACTGTGAGTGTCACACAATGGTGGAGCACTCTAGCTTTGTATAAGCCACAACCTGCATGGGGGATGTGCAGGCACAGTTATGGCTGCCAATAAAGTTTTTCGCTATGGGAGCGCCATCGGCCTTTCATTGGCCAAGGATCCACCAACCACATGGCAGTTCTGTTTAAATAACTGGGCCGCTTTACTGACGGCTTTCCGCACTGATGACGGCAAGAGCCAGAAACGCGTCTGCGAATACTTTCTAGCCGACACACAACCCGATCGTGCACCGGACCTTGGGAGTACCATGAACTCCTTGTTTTTGCTGTGTTACAAGTGGTTTCCACCACCGCTTCCCGGTTGCACCCGCCGCGAGTTCGACTGTGTTTTGGATTCAATTTGGGCTGCCGAAACGCCGCTTACGGACGCTGTTGACCCATGCAGGTTGTGGCTTATACAAAGCTAGAGTGCTCCACCATTGTGTGACACTCACAGCGTCTTCGTTCTATTAGCGGCAGGCGAGGGGATGTGCAGGCACAGTTGTTACGGCTGCCAATAAAGTTTTTTGCTATGGGAGCGCCATCGGCCTTTCATTGCCCAAGGAATCACCAACCACATGGCAGTTCCGTTTAAATAATTGTGCCGCTTTACTGACGGCTTTCCGCACTGATGACGGCAAGAGCCAGAAACGCGTCTGCGGATACTTTCTAGCCGACACACAACCCGAATGTGCACCGGACCTTGGGAGTACCATGAACTCCTTGTTTTTGCTATACTTCCTGTATTGCTACTGTGACTTTAAAAATGTATGAATTTGCACTGGTCACATGACCACCCTAACTATATATGTCACCTCCTACTTTCCTTGCATGACATGTGATCAAGCCTCGGCTGAGGCGAAACGCGTCATGACGACTGGTGGGCTGCATATTCACAAATAAATGCACTGAAACTGGAAACGCGCTTACTTGGTGGCTTTATTCTCTTTTCCGAGTTGCTTCGCATGTGGTGTTTGAACTCTGGAAACTCGAAGGAATACTTTGTGCCTGGTGGCCTCCAAGGCACGAATAGAGCCCCTCCTCCTAAAGTGGCGAGAAGCGGCAGGAAGCTGAAGGTTCTGTAACCCGGAACCGGACATCGTACTCCGGTGTGGAGGAAGCCGCGAGAAGCCCCTGCGAGCCTGCACAAGCCCGAATTGATTGAGGAGCCGAGTGTCTGAACGAGACTGGGACACGCCGGCAGCCGAGTCAAGGTAGGGCTGCGTGTGATTGTCGCAGTGGGGAGTGCGCGCAGCATCGCTCTCAGGAACTTTCCGCTCGAGAGTGTTGTTTCAATCTATTTCAGTGCGGACCAACTGGCCTAATTCACCATGTCGGCTGCCGTGATAAGGAATAGGGAGCAGGCAGCCGAATCAGTATTTGTCACCCCGGCTGGGGGGGCAACAGCATCGACATCTGCAACTGCCAACGTGGGTAACACTAACCCGAATGCAAGAGATCTTTTCCGCAAAATTGAAAAATTATCCAAAAAAGAAATGTCCAAATGGTGGGAAAACAAATCTCTCTCTATGTACCTGGAGGTCGGACGAGTTCCACGCGGCCTCCGGATTACCCTCGCACCCAGCTACGAAACGCCTGATCCCCGCATGCTAGAAGAGTGGGCCACAACAAACCTGGAGTCATCGGCAAAATTAATGGCCATTCTAATCAAATATGCGGAAAGCGATAGGATAAAAATTCAGGCCGAAATAGAGAACGCTGAAGCTGAATTGATAACGCTGGGTGAAGATGAAGCAATAATTAAGAAAATGAGAGAGGAGATGGAAACAAGACTGAACAAAGAGGAGGATATTATAAAAAAACGCAAGGCGTTCAAATTTGAGAGGGACAGGCTTGATTATTTAAACGGACACATCTTCACATTTGCACGGAGGTTCGAGAAAACTAAGAACCAGCAAAAAACCGCCAACGAAACTACATCAACTATGAGGGAAGGTGCAAGCTCGGCTTCATCCATTAGCCTGAGCTCGACAGAAGGCAGCGATATGGATCAAAGGAACACTCCATTGGGGTTTACAGCACTCACGCCGGCCCAGGAAGTAAGCCGCCTGTGCGAGGCTCGACAAGACACACGGAGGCCAAGAGTCAAATTTTCACAAGCAAGCAACACTCAAATCGGAAACGCCTTGAACGGCGCCGCTGCCACAAAATCAACTGGCTCAAACAAAACAAAACCGAAAAAATGGAACAAGAAACGGGGACAACAGTAGGGGCCCCCTCTGTGATCAATTTGACAGATACCCCATTGACTGCCAACGAAACGAAAATATTAAGCCTAGGCCTCTCATTTTGCCCGCCAAGAAATTTTGATTATGCGGGCACACGTATGGATACTTACCGTTTTGTAAGAAAGCTAAAATTGACAAAACATTTTCGACTACAGCCCGTCGAAAAGATGCTGATCCCATCACAGCCAGTCCCTCTCTCCTAACACCCTCTTTTGATGAAATTTGGGCACTGCAAAATGAAGGACAAACCCTGGCTGACAATGAGATGGCCGGTACAACCAAGATAACACCCTTCAAACCCAAATCCACATTCAATCCTCTCTCTCTTCATGACAACTTGGACATTTACCAGGAATTAATTGTGGAAGACCTCAAGAAACTATATACCAAAACAAATAAAAAGAGCCCAGTAATTGCACGCCAAAACCAACGCTACAACATTCTGATTAAAAAACTCAAATCAGATGAAAACCTAATAGTGAAGCAAGCAGACAAGGGTGGGAACATTGTCCTGTGGAGACGTGAACAATACATTGCTGAAGCAGAAAAACAATTGGGAGACAAAGCCTGCTATCGCAAATCTAACATTGTGACAATCAAATTGGCTTGGAAAAATTTGAATGAAAAACTCATGGCCTGGCGTAGCAGTGGACTTTTAACTATGGATGAGTTTAAATTCCTTAAAACAGACTTTCCAGTGATCCCGACATTTTATCTGCTACCAAAAGTCCACAAGGACCCACTTAATCCCCCTGGGAGACCCATCATCTCTGCGATTGGTAGTGCAACAGAAAATGTATCACGGTACATAGATTTCTTTTTACAGGACTGGGTGAAGGGTTTGGACTCATATATCAGGGATACAACTGATTTTATCTGTAAATTGTCCCAATTGGAATGGAAAAGTGAGTACCTGTTGATGACATTAGATATTTGCTCCCTGTATACCTCGATTAGGCATTCTGATGGGTTAAAGGCGGCACAATTTTATCTTGACAAGCGCCCTCCACAACATGTAAATCACACTAGAATGCTCATGGGAATGCTGCTCATCTGCCTAGAGCAGAATTTCTTCACATTTGATGGCCAGATTTACCAGCAACTAAGGGGTGTTGCCATGGGATCCTGCTTCTCCCCCAGCTTTGCGTGTCTACACATGGGGCTGTGGGAGGAGCAGGTTCTCATGGGGCAGCATAGAACTGCTGCCGAGCAACACATTGTACTCTATCTGAGATACATTGACGATCTCTTCCTGATATGGAGGGGTTCACAGGATAGTGCCAGGGCCTTCATTGACAATTTAAATGTGAATGAATTGAATTTACAATTTACCTCTACTATCAGTGATATATCTGTGAACTTTCTTGATGTTGAGGTATATGTTGAGCACGGACACATTCAGACTAAATTGCACAGAAAATCAACAGCAGGCAGTACCGTGCTGCACGCTTCCAGTAACCACCCCTGCCACCTTATTCGTAGCATCCCCTACGGGGAAATGCTACGCCTCAAGAGAATCTGTAGCACAGAAAGAGAGTGCACCCTTGCGCAGAATCTTAGCAAGAAACGGTTCCTAGAGAGGGGGTATGGTAACAAAATTGTTGATGAAGCGATTAAAAAGACTGCTAAATTCACGAGACAGCAAACACTAGAGCACCAACCAGTTTCTACCACAGAGAAAGGAGAAACGCAATGCAGGGCTATCATCACCTATAGTCAACAGCACGCTGAAATCCGCAAAATATTTACAAAAAACTGGAACCTAGTACAGGGGGATCCTGTTATAGGCGGGTTGGTACAAGGGAGACCTGAAATTACCTTTAGAAAGTCACCTTCACTAGGCAGTGCCCTGGTCAGCAACACTCTCGAGGTCCCAAAAAAGTGGTGGGAGAGAATTACAGGCTTTGAAAAATGCCAAACATGCAAAGCCTGTAAACATGCAATAAACAAAACCCACTACCAGAGTCCCTTTCAGGATAAGCCAACAGCCATCAAACAAAAATTAGGATGTAAAACTGAATTCGTAGTCTACATCTTGTTATGTCCATGTGGTCTACAGTATGTCGGCAGCACTCGGCTGCCGGCACACAAACGCATCCTACAACATCTAAGAGCCATCACGGGGAAGGACCAATCCTATCCTGTTGCTAGACATTTCGAGAGCTCACATAACAGCAATCCAGACCTACTACAGTACTATCTGATAGATTCAGTCCTGCCCCTTAAAAGAGGAGGGGATAGAGATGGCAAGCTGCGCCTCTTGGAAACACGCTATATATTAGAGCTTAATAGCAAACAACCAGGAGGGCTCAACAGTAGTGAGGATCTTTACACTTGTCTGTGAGACAACATATAGGGTCCACTGCTAGTTGTGATGATCATATGCATATTTTTATATACTGATTCGGCAACCTGAAATCTAAAATTTTGTCTATTATGATTTTATTGCTTTATGACACTATCACTTTAAACACTTTTTTTAAATACAACCCTGTAGGAGTTTTCATACATTGTGCAATATTCATACTTCACTCTATGGATGATTGATAGACATTTTTCACCCACTTTGGGTAAGATGGTGAATCACAGTAAAATGTATACATTTCAATTCTTTCCCTGACCAATGTGCAATACCAACGAATAATGAATTCCATACTGGTTTTTAGGCAACAAAATGTTATTGTTCTAAAATGAAATGGTTTTTATAATAGTTTTCCCTTTTCTACTTTTTTAAGGAAATCAATAATATTTATACTGTGTACATATATTAACTCCATATTATGACATGTATATATATATATATATTTATGTTTTTTAAGAAAACAACTTTTTCTAAACATAGATTGTATTGTATTTAACCGTTTGCGTATTTTGCACATTAATGTATTTTTCACACAGTTATTCAGTGTGGGAAACAGGGATTTTTTTGAATGTTTTAAATTAGGGCACTATGCCCAGTATTACTTCCTGTATTGCTACTGTGACTTTAAAAATGTATGAATTTGCACTGGTCACATGACCACCCTAACTATATATGTCACCTCCTACTTTCCTTGCATGACATGTGATCAAGCCTCGGCTGAGGCGAAACGCGTCATGACGACTGGTGGGCTGCATATTCACAAATAAATGCACTGAAACTGGAAACGGGCTTACTTGGTGGCTTTATTCTCTTTTCCGAGTTGCTTCGCATGTGGTGTTTGAACTCTGGAAACTCGAAGGAATATATATATATATATATATATATATATATATATATATATATATATATATATATATATATATATATATAGGTGTATATAAAAAATGATTGTTTACATACCAGGATTTATCGCAAGAAAACAGCTGGTAACAGCAGTTTTCATGCTGCCAGCGCACATCCTAGGCACCTCATAGCGAGCATCCCCTATGGGGAGATGCTTAGAATGAAAAGAGGATGCAGTGACCCTGTTGAACTAAAAAAAGCCCAAATGGAAAGTAAGGAGAGATTTCTCGATAGGGGATACCCATCTCAAACGACTGATAAGGCCATTGCCAAATCTAATAACATCACCAGGGAAGAACTCCTAGAGGGTAGTCTCCAAAAGAATAATAAGAATGGTGAGGCAAAGAAAGGTAAGATTGAATTCAGGATTATAACTGGATTCAGTAGGCAATCTAGGACCATCTACAGGATTGTCAACAAATACTGGCCTTTGGTAACTAAAGACCCTATCATAAGTGATGATTTACCTAAAAGAGTATCCCTGACATACAGTAGGGCACCATCCCTTAACACCTTCGCTGCTATTGATATTTTCCTCCTGTGCTGATATTTCATCATTGCCATTGTTTCATGACGAGCTCAGCTCGTCATCAGCACAGCTCCACTGTGCCTCATGACGAGCTCAGCTCGTCATGAGCATCGAAGGGGTTGAAGACCAAATAGTGGATACCAACCCCGAACCTGTCAAAAAGAGCGATTGGTGGCTATCAAACAAAGGCTTTTATAAATGCAAGACATGCAAGGCGTGCACCCATGGTGTAAATACCAAGACATATAAGGATGGTTTTAGCGACGTGGAACACCAAATATTGCAAGTATTAACTTGCAAAACCGAATATGCTGTGTATATCTTGCAATGTCCTTGTTCATTAAAATATGTTGGTAGTACCAAACTCCCGGTACACCAACAGATCTTGCAACATCTAAGGGCCATATCTAATGGGGATAACACCTACCCTGTGGCACGCCACTACCGTGATGTACATCAAAGTAATAATAACTCGCTCAAATACTTTGTAATTGACAGCATCAACACAAATAGACATGGTGGGGATAGAGAAACAAAACTGAGAAAGCTTGAAACGAAATATATCCTCCTACTCAATACTAAGGCCCCAACAGGATTGAACATAACGGAGGACATGTACACATGCCTACTTTAATTCAATCTCAGCTGCTGATTTTCTATGCGGTTCTACATAGATCTGAGGTATTAAATAATGAAATCATTAAGACCAATTGTTACTCCCGGCTGGGATACAGGAGGGTCTTAACCTAAAATAAGTGATAGACAATCTTGACTAAACGTTTTGGGAACAAAGTAGCGGCTGCTAACTGATCAGAAAAAAAGTAACTTTAAGTGTTTGTTTACAGTTGGTATGAATTCAGCGTAAAGGTCCTTATTCCTTAGGAGCTGATATTTAAAATACTGACTAGGAGTTATTGATTTTATTACATATCTCACTATTTCACGTTATATGGACGAATGATAAATTGTTATGATGGGTTTATACAATGAATTAACTTGAACAATTCAATTGAAAGTGGAGGGAATTTAGCACAGAGTATTGAGTTTATAAGTGTGGTAAATTTGATAATCTAACCTGTTTTGGGAAAAATCAAGCATCTAAAACATATTATCTGTTTACATATTTGCGAAGTTTTGCACAATTGAATACTATATACATAGGCACAGGAATAATGGCGTTTTTTGCACATATGCGAGATTTGCGCTTGATACAGCAGCACTTTAGCAAAAGCACTTTAAATTAGATGTGGTAATTGATTACCTAGTAAATATGCAAATATGAACTCAAATAGAGGATAAAAATTGTAAATAGATCTTTGATTTGGAATGAAATTATGTGCTATGAATATGGGTATTTAACCATTATTGATAAACCTCCACAAAAAATGATGATTTTCAGTATAATAAGAGAGAACAAATTGAATGTTTTAGCCATCATATATTTGTAAGACTTGCATTGGTATTTTACCGTAAGTCACAAGTATTTTCTTTATGTCCATTTTTTTAAAAACAAGCATGTGACCTAATTGACAACTGACGCTGACCCTTTAAAAGAACGGCTCACAGAGATGAACACTGTCATGTGAACAAGGCTCCTCGGAGCCGAAACGTCATGCGGCGTGCTTGCACTGAATAAATAATTTGCACAAACCTGGTCCGTCTCTGCGTAGATCTGTGGTGAGAGGGGGATCCCTAGCCTATGGAATCAGAACGCTGTTCTTTGGATACATATATATATATATATATATATATATATATATATATATATATATATATATATATATATATACATATATACATACCACTTCTTCCTGCCTCTCCAAGCTCGGCATGCAGGACACAAGGACCACCACACAGCTTTCTCCAGTTATTAGAGGGTCAGTTTATTATCTCCTCTCATTCTCTCTGGTATATATATATATATATATATATATATATATATATATATATATATATATATATATATATATATATATATATATATATATTTATTCACTGAAAAAACCATAGGTTATAGACCATATATAGTTAGGAGTTTGCATTTACAAAACCTTGAAAATTCAAGGTTTTGTAATTTGACAAAATGACAAAAGGTTTTGTCATTTGAGATGTCATCAGTGATGTCATTTGAGATGTCATCAGTGATGTCATCAGTGATGTCACTGACCATGTCATGAATGATGTAATATGTGACATCATCAGCAATGGATTGCAACTACCTATATATGCGAATTTCTATGGTTTTGTGCGAGTAAATTAAGGTTTTGAAAATGCTAATCCCTAACTATATATGGTCTATAACCAATGGTTTTTTCAGTGAATTTTCAAGGTTTTGTAAATGCAAATTCCTAACTATATATGGTCTATAACCTATGGTTTTTTCAGTGAATTTCATTGGTTTTTTAAAAGCTAATATCTATAGCTGTAAAATATATTCTTTATTACGTGACGTATCACGTAGCCACGTGACACGCCTCATGACGCCTCACATAAACGTGACGTATCGTCTCTGCAGCGCAAACAAAACCCGTAACGTAAGCGCGCCAGAGCACGCTTACAGATATATATATATTTTTTTAACCTTAATTAGACAAAATCCACACGTGCACATATCTTGAGGCCTTGGAAAGGCACATCAAACAAACAGTCCCTACAATTTTGCCAAGTTTGGTGGAAATCTATTCCTTTAAATTTTATTTTACTGTTTCTCTTGGTTTTCCCCTTGTTACGCTTACCGGAACGCTACCCGGTACACAAACCGGACGCTCCAAAAACACAAGATGTCGGACTCCCGTTACGCTACCGTCTAGCTGCCCGGTTGGCGTGCCGGGAAGCGCCTCTACCGCGAAAAATCGCAATTTTTTTTTTCTTTTTTCCTTTTGCCCTGCGGGGCACTTTAATATCCCCCTCATCAATCCTAGGGGGTCAGGAGGGGTCTACCCTGCCCCCTTTCCTTCATTTCCCCCTTTGTTTTTCACCACCTCTTGTCTCTCGATCCTACCGAGAGACAAGATGGCGGCCGCTCCGGACTGTTTACAAAGTTGACAGCCAATCAGCTTCTCCTCAGACTCCCGTTACGCTGCCGGTTAGCTGCCCAGTTAGCTGCCCGGTTCGCGTACCGGGACGCGCCTCTATGGCAAAAAATCGCAATTGTTTGGTTTTTTTTGCCCCGCGGGGAACTTTTATATCCCCCTCATCAATCCTAGGGGGTCAGGAGGGGTCTACGTTGCCTCCTTTCCTTCATTTCCCCCTTCGGTTTGGCCTCCTCTTATCTCTCGATCCTACCGAGAGACAAGATGGCGGCCGCTCCGGACTGTTTAGAATGTTGACAGACACCGGAGAGCCAATCAGCTTCGCTTCGCAAAGCTCCGTTACGCGAAAAGTACGCGAACCGGTTCGCTATCCGGGACGCTGTCACAGATATATCTGTTTTTTTAAACGTTAATTTCTCAAAATCCACTGGAGCACAAATATTGAGACCCAGCAAAGGCACATCGGGCTAACAGTCCCTACAATTTTGCCAAGTTTCGTGCAAATCCATTTAGCCGTTCGAGCAAAAAGTGAGGCCAAACGCCCTATGGAAAAATGAATGGGAAAAACGCGTTTTAGGACCCCCCTTTTTTCTCGGCCCCCCTTGACGGAACCCCTCCAAATTGTCAGGGGCTGCTCAGAAACAAAATGTGCCATTGTCCTGAAAATTTCAGCCGATTCCGTCCACAAACGCCTAAGTTATTAGACATAGAATTTTCAAAAGTTCCATAGAGAAAAAATCCTAACTATATATACCTACTGGCGACCGCCAGAAGGCAATATATATATATATATATATTACCTACTGGCGGTCGCCAGTAGGTATATATAGTTAGGATTTTTTCTCTATGGGATTTTTGAAAATTCTATGTCTAATAACTTTGGCGTTTGTGGACGGAATTGGCTGAAATTTTCAGGAAAATGGAACATTTTGTTTCTGAGCAGCCCCTGACAATTTGGGGGGGTTTCATCAAGGGGGGGCCGAGAAAAAAGGGGGGTCCCAAAACGCATTTTTCCCATGTTAATTTCCATAGGGCGGTTGGCCTCACTTTTAGCTCGAACGGCTGAATGGATTTGCACGAAACTTGGCAAAATTGTAGGGACTGTTAGCCTGATGTGCCTTTGCTAGGTCTCAATATATGTGCTCCAGTGGATTTTGAGTAATTTAGGTTCAAAAAAATATATATATCTGGGCGGAGCCTAACCACACATCTGATCTGATTGGCTGTCAGCACTTCATCCAAGAAGTGTTGGCAGCCATCTTGGGACCAATATACATGATAGCACCTCATTAAAAAGCATTGTAGTTAATAGAGGGTTTTAGGACTTTAGTTACATTATAAATCATTTGTTGATGGTACCATACTCGTTTTAGGAATTGTGGTGGGTTCTAAGGTGATTTTACCATGTGAAAAAACCTTCTGCTGTGATATCATGAATATTGTTTGAAAGAAAACTAATATCTCATGATTTTCCCACAGTGGTTTGGAAGGGGATCTATAAGCTAAACTGAAAGCATATTTTCTGTAAATTCACATTATCTTTCTCAGTCATGTGAAAATGAAGTCTGACATTCTCAGTAAAACATGTACATCCAACAAGGACAGAGACTGTCAGTTGATTCCTTTGTGTTCTACTGCAGCCTCCTAGAGTGTTCTAAAGAACAACTAGAGCGCTAACAGTCCTACTTATTACAAAGGTATGGCACACCTGAAGCCATCTTGATTGGAATAAAGTGGTAACTCTTAAAACATTTAATTTAAAAAGAAACAACATGAGGGGGTATATTTTGCCATAGAAAGTATGATTAGTGCTGCAGAATGAAAAATTAGGGCACATTTTGAGTGACTTCTCAAATCCTTTTCTATTTCATTAAAACATTCTGACATGCAGTCTCCCAAAATGGCCACCAGAGACAAAAGAGCCCAAATGTAGCCCAAATATCACCCAGATGTAGCCCAAGTATAGCCCAATGACAGAATGTCCCAGAGTGTTCTAAAGAACAACTAGAGCGCTAACAGTCCTACTTATTACAAAGGTATAGCACACCTGGAGCCATCGTGATGGGAATAAAGTGGTAACTCTTAAGACATTTAATTTAAAAAGGAACAAAATGAGGGGGTATATTATGCAATAGAAGGTATTATTAGTGCTGCAGAAAGAAAAATTAGGGCACATTTTGAGTGACTTTTCAAATCCTCTTCTATTTCATTAAAAAATTCTGACATGCAGTCTCCCAAAATGGCCACCAGAGACAAAAGAGCCCAAATGTAGCCCAAATATCACCCAGATGTAGCCCAAGTATAGCCCAATGACAGAATGTCCCAGAGTGTTCTAAAGAACAACTAGAGCGCTAACAGTCCTACTTATTACAAAGGTATGGCACACCTGAAGCCATCTTGATTGGAATAAAGTGGTAACTCTTAAAACATTTAATTTAAAAAGGAACAAAATGAGGGGGTATATTTTGCCATATGAATTATGATTAGTGCTGCAGAAAGAAAAATTAGGGCACATTTTGAGTGACTTCTCAAACCCTCTTCAATTTCATTAAAAAATTCTGACATAGTCTCGCAAGATGGCCACCAGAGACAAAAGAGCCTAAATGTAGCCCAAATATCACCCAGATGTACCCCAAGTATAGCCCAATGACAGAATGTCCCAGAGTGTTCTAAAGAACAACTAGAGCGCTAACAGTCTTACTTATGACAAAAGTATGGCACACCAGAAGCCATCTTGATTGGAATGAAGTGGTAAGTCTGAAAACACTCAATTTAAAAAGGAACAACATGAGGGGGTTAATTTTGCCATAGAAAGTATGATTAGTGCTTCAGAAAGAAAAATTAGGGATCATTTTGAGTGACTTCTCAAATCCTCTTCTATTTCATTAAAAAAATTCTGACATGCAGACTGAAACATGCACTTTGAATACCAGCAGCAGACGTCCCTGGTGAGCAGTAGCTTTACTACAGTGATCTAATGTGCAACTAGAGTGCTAACATTCAGAATTTATGGCAAATGTGTGACACATCTGAATGCCTTCTTGATGGAACCAAAGTAAACAAGCATTGAAAATGCAATAGATCTCGCCCTCGTTTAAGTTAAAGCCATTCTGTTTGTAATGAGGTGGCTTTTTAGCTTTGCTTTTATTAGTGTTTTTTCAACTTTCATGTAAATAACGCACCGTTTTCACCAAATCGACTTTGCCCAAGCACACCCTTCCCTTCGGCCAACAAATCCCAAAAATTCGGCACACCTGCCGATCCACTCTCCCTACAGCTCACCCAAGCCCCGTCCCTCTAGCGCAACTGGAACACCCCAAATTCACCTTCTCCATGCGCACCAAAAACTCCCATTGAATAACATGACAATTCGCTACTCCGCACAAAAATTGCTCTTTAAAGCACTTCCACTGCTCCGATCCGCTTCAAACTTGGCTGGACACTAGTTCCAGCGATTCCCTAACATCTCACCAAAAATCAGCCCAATCCATTCACTGGAACGGGGACGAATTTCAACCCGAATACGCGCCCCCCGCAAACACAAAAAAAGCCATAAAACGGCCAAATCTCGACCAAAAACCGCCAAAATCCCTCAAAACCTTGCCAACACCAATACGCACGAAACTGAACCGGCCCCTCAGCCCTAGGCTCCGGGAACCCTACTTAATTGACCCAAAAGCCCTAAAAAAGCAACATAATACACACGAAAACGCCCTAACAACCCTAAAATGCATATAAGTATATGTATGCATGCATTTATGTTTGTATTTATATAGATATACAGATGATATATGTTTATATATGTATGTATATATATATATTCACTGAAAAAACCATAGGCTATAGACCATATATAGTTAGGAATTAGCATTTACAAAACCTTGAAAATTCACTGAAAAAACCATAGGTTATAGACCATATATAGTTAGGAATTAGCATTTACAAAACCTTGAAAATTCACTGAAAAAACCATAGGTTATAGACCATATATAGTTAGGAATTCGCATTTACAAAACCTTATTTTACTCACACAAAACCATTGAAATTCCATATATAGTTAGTTGCACTAACTATATATCGCGCACCCGCAATCCACTGCTGATGATGTCACATATTACATCATTCATGACATGGTCAGTGACATCACTGATGACATCACTGATGACATCTCAAATGACATCACTGATGACATCACTGATGACAACATCCAGTGACTGTATGTTTCTGTAAAGTTAAAATATGTCTTACATATTGACGAATGAGTGGATGTATAAGTGTCTGGATGAAGGATTTAGTAGGTGCATGACTGACTGTATGAGTGAGTGATTAAATGTGTCTCACTGAGTGCATGGGTTAGTGACTAAACTGTCTTAATTTGTGCATCATTATGTCTGTTGTTCTGTAAACTGTTGCATGTGTTGATAAGTAGCTATATGAGTAACTATATGGGTTATTGATTGGTTGCCCAAGTATTTGTATGGGAGACTGAGTGTGTGTGTGTGGGTGGCTGGGAAGTGTATGACTCTGTGCATAGATGTGTGAGCAGTTGATTCACTAGATGTATGGTTTCAAAAGTGCATGTGGAAACAGCTGTATGGGCGGTTGACTGTGTGCATGAGTGTATTGGTGAGTGAATGGATATCTCAGTGCTACATGTCAAAGTAAGTACATATGTAAAACACAGTACATGTGAGAGTTGACATATATAAATAACTGTGCATAAGAGCCAGTGAATGTGTGAGTGGCTGTATGGATCATTGTGAACTTGTATCAGGGATTGTATAAGAGAGTTAATATGTGTTAGTATATGTTTGAATAAGTAAAGTTTGTATAACTGTATAGTTGAGGAAATGGAGGTGTGATTGATTCTTTGATTGACTGACTAGGTGTGTGAGTAACTCCATGGATGAGTGACAGTCTGTGAGTGTCTGTTTACACTGATTGTATCTAAGGTTATATTAGAGTCTGAAGAGGTTCATCGTATTATCACATGAATTATATCATCAGTGATGTGATCAGTAATGTCAAATGAGATGTCATCAGTGATGTCATCAGTGATGTCATTTGAGATGTCATCAGTGATGTCATTTGAGATGTCATCAGTGATGTCATCAGTGATGTCACTGACCATGTCATGAATGATGTAATATGTGACATCATCAGCAGTGGATTGCGGGTGCGCGATATATAGTTAGTGCAACTAACTATATATGGAATTTCAATGGTTTTGTGTGAGTAAAATAAGGTTTTGTAAATGCGAATTCCTAACTATATATGGTCTATAACCTATGGTTTTTTCAGTGAATATATATATATATATATATATATATATATATATATATATATATATATATATACATATATCTATACTACTATTATAAAGAGAGAACACAAACCTTTGAGCCAGGTAAACTCGAAAAGTACACCACCAATCAAAACACCCAAAACATCGTTGAAAACCTCAGGGCAAGCAGAAGGACATAGGCTATTAAAAATAAAAAACATACGTTGTTTAAAAAAAATTCAAAATAAAAATAAAGTAGTCCCTTGCAAGTAGCGCCGGCCGCGACATCTGCGTGATGACATCATTTGCGTTTGCGCTCCCTGGCAACACTTCCGGAAATGGTGCCGAAGATCGTGACCTGCTGGGAGGACTGCCGCGGCCCTGCTTGCTGCTGTGCGAAGTGGCGGCCTGTGCAGGCGGAGCGCCTGGAGAGTGGCGGCCTGTGCGGGCGAGGCGCCTGGAGCGGGACCGGCGGCTGAGGTAAGGATCTCTGGGACACGGGTGGGAGGGGCCGGGGGGGGACGGGGCGGGAGGGGGCGGGGGCAGAAGTGCACAAAGCCTCAAATGCTGCCCCCAGCCCCTTTCTGCCCCAGGCAACGCTGGGGCGGGCTGCTAGTATATATATATAAATTACCTACTGGCAGTCACCAGTAGGTATATATAGTTAGGATTTTTTTGAATAGGGATTTCTGAAAATTCTATGTTGAATAACTTTGGCGTTGATGGAGGGAATTGGCTGAAATTTTGAGGAAAATTGCACATTTTGTTTCTGAGCGTCCCCTGAAAGTTTGGGGGGGGGTTTCGTCAAGCGGGGGCCGAGAAAAAAGGGGGGTCCCAAAACGTGTTTTTAACATTGAGTTTTCCATAGGGCGGTTGGACTCACTTTTAGCTCGAACAGCTGAATGGATTTCCACAAAACTTGGCAAAATTGTAGGGACTGGTAGCCCGATGTGCCTTTGCTATGTCTCAAGATATATGCTCCAGTGGTTTTTACGAAAATGAACTTTGAAAAATATATATTGGGCTACATTGGGCTATATATATGTTAGAGCCCAAATGTAGCCCAATGTAGCCCAATGTAGCCCAAAGATGGCCACCAGAGACAAAAAAAAACAAATGTAGCCCAAATATCAGCCAGATGTAGCCCAACTATAGCCCAGTGACAGAATGTCCCAGAGTGTTCTAAAGAACAACTAGAGCGCTAACAGTCTTACTTATGACAAACGTATGGCAACCTGAAGTCATTTTGATTGGAATAAAGTGTTAACACTTAAAACATTTAATTTGCAAAGGAACAAAATGAGGGGTTTCATTTTGCCATAGAAATGTTTTATATATATATATATATATATATATATATTACCTACTGGCGGTCGCCAGTAGGTATATATAGTTAGGATTTTTTCTCTATGGAACTTTTGAAAATTCTATGTCTAATAACTTTGGCGTTTGTGGACGGAATCGGCTGAAATTTTCAGGAAAATGGCACATTTTGTTTCTGAGCAGCTCTTGAAAATTTGGGGGGGTTTCGTCAAGGGGGGGCCGAGAAAAAAGGGGGGTCCCAAAACGCGTTTTCCCCATGTTAATTTCCATAGGGCGGTTGGCCTCACTTTTAGCTCGAACGGCTGAATGGATTTGCACGAAACTTGGCAAAATTGTAGGGACTGTTAGCCCGATGTGCCATTGCTAGGTCTCAATATATGTGCTCCAGTGGATTTTGAGAAATTAACGTTCAAAACAAGATATATATCTGTAACAGCGCTCCGGGCTGCGCTCCGGTCCGCTTACTTTTCGCGGAAACGGAACTTTGCGATGCGAAGCTGATTGGCTCTCCGGTGTCTGTCAACATTCTAAACAGTCCGGAGCGGCCGCCATCTTATCTCTCGGTAGGATCGAGAGAGAAGAAGAGGTGAAAAACGAAGGGGGAATTTAATGAAAGGGGGCAAGGTAGACCCCTCTTGACCCCCTAGGAATGATGTCGGGGTTATTAAAGGGTCCCGTGGGGAAAATAAAAAAAAAATGATTTTTCACGGTAGAAGCGCTTCTCGGGCCGCAAACTGGGCCGCAAACTGGTAGCGAAACGGGAATTCGCCATTTTGTGTTTCGTTTTAATTAAATTACTAGGTATAAGGGGGTGCGGGAGACGTATCCTGATCCCTTATGTTTTCTGAGGGTGGCTGAGGAGGCTCATATATGTTGATACATGTCTTCCAGCGGCAGTGCGTGTTTTTTTTTTTTTTTTGCTGCGTGACGTCTGTTAACGTTCGATTCGATGGAAATCAGGAAGTGTTGACCGCCAATTTGTCACTGCGATAAAATATTTTGTTATAAATGAATCCTTATTGATAAACATTGTCTGCGCCATCTTGCCTTTTTTCCAATGCCACAATTTTGTCGTGCACGGCAGCCATTTTAGATGCCAGGCCGGTCCCAGGCTATCACCTAGCCCTGCGGATGTAGTTTATGGCCCCAGCTGTAGAGAATCCAGACATACCAACCCTCCCGATTCAGGCGTGAGACTACTGATTTCAGTGCTAGTCTCCCGCCTCCCGATTTCTGCAAGCAAAAACCCGGGGGCATATTACCAACAACTAGCGATAATTTTTGTCTCTAACTTGTTTATAGACAAAAATTATCGCCGCACATCGGCGATTTTTATCGCAGATAAACCTTGCTATTAGCAAGGTTTATCGCAAATGCGATAAAAAATGGCCGCAATGCATGAATATCGCTGAAAAGTCAGCGATATTCATGCATTATCGAGCAAATGCTCTTAGCCATGTTATCCACCTCCCATTGGATAACATGGCTAAGAACTGCTCAGGGCAGGTGTTAGCTTTTGGAGATATTCGCGCTTAGCGCGAATATCTCCAAAAGTTGGTAATAGGAGATAGCGATGTTAGGGACTGTTTCCAGTCGCTAACATCTTGGCACGCCCACTTTGCATGTCATTAGTGATAAATATCACTGACATGCAAAGCGGGGCCCAAGATGGTCGCTATCTCCTTTTAGCTGTCACTAACTGGTGTTAGCGACAGCTTGGTAATAGGGAGATAATTTTATCTCCGCTTTCTTGGCTTTTAAAGCCAAAAAAGCGGAGATAAACCCCCTTGATAATATGCCCCACGATTCCTCGGGGGTTTCAGGTGACAGGGCTTGGTATTGTGTTACGTGGTAATTCTTCCAGGAAACGTCAGAGGGTCGATGCAGGGGTTCTAGAAGGGGTGATAAACCATTTAAGCCTCATGAACAAGCGCATGGTCTTTTAAAGATCTGTGAAGTACTCGGGGCGGCGGTGTGTGTGTGTCCTCTTTCAGGAGCGGGCGGGGGGGGGGGGCACTGCCAGCAACTTGCCAGGCCAGGCAATGTTCAACACTTGCATCACTCTTTCTCTGCCTGCTATTGCGCTCCATGCTTCGGAAAGGTAAGAAAAAGAACGTGCATTTGAGTTTGAAATGTCCGATCCTGTAGCAGTACACTTGCAAAGCCCACACATGACAATAACCCGATTCAAGGCCCCATTCACCCGATTTTTTAAAAAATATATAGCACTCCAACAAAGTAGGATTATAAAACTTTATTAACTTTTAAATATAACGAACGGAACAAAAACTGTAAATACATTTAAACATTTTTTGACAAAAAAAACAACAAGGGTCAGAAGCTGTCTTTTGTGCGAATAGTCCCAAGGCAGCACAACGTGCTGAGTTCTGGACGGCACCCAGGTGATATCACCTGGGTGTCGCACTGGTTTTTGGTTTCCTACAATGCAGCTCAGAAAAACAGCGTGGGGCGTCCCGGGTGGTGCGGGGGGAGGCCTCGTCAGTAGCGGTCTGAAGTGCGAATAGTCCCAAGGCAGCAGAACGCGCTGAGATGTGGATGGCACCCAGGTGATGTCCAGTAAACTGCCGCACTGGTTTTGGTATCCTACAATGCTGCTCCGAAAATTGGCGTGGGGCGGCCCGGGGGGGGCGTGGGGGAGGCGGCGTGAACGGGCCTCCCCAGGTGGCGGCCATCCAGCTGAGTTGCGCCCGCTCTTGCGGCTACAGCGTCTTGCTCACCACGTAGTTGACTTCTGCCCACTCTTGCAGTGCAGCGATAGGCGGCTGCCACAGGACTCTCAAAATGGCGGACGGCTCTTCGGTTTTGGGCCTGGTCCACTAAAATGGCCCTGGGACACCTTGGAACTCGGACGCTTGCCTGCTAGGGCTTGGGCTCCATTCTCGAAAGCGTCCCCTCAGCCGTGAAGATTCTACAAAAGTCTTGGGGGCCCTCGACTCCTGCAGGCTTCCGGTGGGGAGCGGCTGCCATGATTGCTCGCGGAATGACCACGACGGAGCCACGAGATGGTGGTGCTCTCATGCTGACGCCAGCTTCAGTCTGAAACATCCAGAACCAAGGTGGGGCTTTCATCGTTTGGGAAAAAAAAATGTTCCATATGACCAAGCCTTCCATCTTTAGGAAACCAAAAGTAAAATGAACCAATGAAAAGTTTTATAAACAAGTCACATGACCTGTTATGCGGCATAAGGCTACAAAAAGCGTAGAAAATCCGTTGGCACGTGAGGCGGCGTCAGTAGCGGACCGATGTGCGAATAGGCCGAAGGCAGCACAACGCGCCGAGATCCGGATTGCACCGAGTTAGTGTCCAGCAAGTTGCTGCACTGGTGTGGCTATCCTACAATGCCGGCGTGGGGCGCCCCATTGGCCTGTGAGGTCGCGTCAGTCAGTGGGGGCTGTGCGTCTCCCCCAAGATGGAGGCTCCTCGGCTGCAGTGGGGCGCCCCTTATCTTTTCACTCGCCGTCCAACTGAGTTGCGTCCGCACTTGCGGCTACAGTAGGCTGAAGGCAGCACAACGCGCCGAGATTCGGATGGCACCGAGGTGGTGTCCAGCAAATTGCCGCACTGGTGTGGCCATCCTACAATGCTGCGCCGAAAGACGGCGTGTCCAGCTGAGTTGCGGTCACTCTTGCGGTACAGTGACTCGAACGCGCAGAGATCCGGATGGCACCGAGGTGGTGTCCAGCAAATTGCCGCACTGGTGTGGCCATCCTACAATGCTGCGCCGAAAGACGGCGTGTCCAGCTGAGTTTCTCCCGCTCTTGCGGTACAGTGACTCGAACGCGCCGAGATCCGGATGGCACTGAGGTGGTGTCCAGTAAGTTGCCGCACTGGTGTGGCCATCCTACAATGCTGCGCCGAAAGTCGGCGTGGGGTGCCCCGTTGGCTTATGAGGTGATGTCAGTAGTGGACCGATGTGTGAATAGGTCGGAACCAGCACAAGGCGCCAAGATCCGAATGGCAAGTCCTGGATGTTGAGTGCCATAGTTGAGAGTTCTGAGCAGTGCTTGTAAGACTGTCTGAAGCTTATTTGCACCTGCTGCAGCTTCACTATTGCCCTGGTGTGGCCAAAGGTCGCACATGACATAGGCGGCCGGCTCCCGAGGTCCGGCGGAACTTTTTTCCTTTTCCTTTTTGCTTCTTGTCCCACAATCCGTTTCAACTGAAGACACGACCAGGTCCCTGAATGTGTGCAGGGGGACGTTATTGATTGAATCAAAATGGCGGCTTGACACAAAGCTGACTCAAGCGTTGCTGTTGATGCTATACAGACAAAAATTGGTTTTCAGTTTGTACATTCTTCAGGATTTTTTTTCTCCATCCAAGGCTGAGTGAGAGTTTGTAGAAAAATGGCTTCAGATTTTCCACATACTACTCTTCAACATTCTTCCTAAATGTAACAATGTGAGACTCACTAGGAGAACGGCTGTTTATCTTTCCTTTCAAAATGCTGCCAACAATATTTTCTGAATGGAAGACACCATCTTGTAGCATAAAGGGCCGAAAGGGGTTCTGGTCTGGCCGATGGTTGGTGGAGACATTTTGACTATATCTTGGACCTGCCCGGCCTCGCCCAAAATGGTGCCGGTATAAATGGGACTCGTAACTCCTTGTTGTGTACTGGTTGAACAACTTTGATATCACGAGATATGAATGCAGTTTTGATGCTCATGGCGGGCGGGGACGAGAATTGATTGAATATTTTGACATCCCTATTGATATTAAGTTCTGATGTGTTATTGATTACTGTAGTATTGAAAGTTCGAATTAACGTCACCCATGGTACTTGCCCGCAAATGTATATCTAGATGATTTTTTTGTAAGTGGCCCTGTCGTTTTTTAATTACAAAATGTACGTCCACCGATTCCGCAACTGTTAGACACCTTAGTTCTTGCAACCTAATGGCCCGCTCGTTACGTTCCTCTATAATGTAAATGTCTCCTCATCATATACGATTTCAGTTTGCTCCGTGGCCGGCCCACGTGGTTATAGGCCCGTATTTGTATACTGACATTTTCACAATAAAGGTTTTTAAAACAAAACATGGTAGTAGTATTTACATTGGTAAAGTTTTTACTTTTAGTCACTGTTTTCAGTAAAAGGCAAGTGAAATAAAGCAGTCCAATTACATGACGGATAAAAGGTATAATATGTAGGAACGCAGTAAAGATAAATGGTCAAGGGCAGTTGTGTTTTCCACTCCTGCAACATAAAGTGATCGATAAGAATCTGATAATCAGGCGTATCGGCGACTTAGACAGCAGGCCGAGTCTCTTTTACTCAACGGCTCCGTCATGGAACGAAGAAACGCCCCTTTTCTCGAAAAAGGAATATATTTTACTTGCAGGACAGTTGTAAATTTTCCGGGAAAGTACATTAGCCTGGAATATTATAATATATATGTTTAAAAAAAAAAAGTTCGAAATCAATAAAAAGCGTATTTTTTAGGTCATATGACCAAGCTTTTTATTATTAAAATAACAAAAGTAAAATGAACCAATAAAAAGTTTTATTAACAAGTCACATGACCTGTTATGCTTACGTTACGCGCTGCACGCCGCGCCCCGGATCACTTCCGGGTGCGCTAACGCGGCGTGTCATATAACGCATTACGCGACAACGTAGGTCAAGAATATAGTCAAAATGTCTCCACCAACCAGCGTTCGGAACACAACCCCTTTCAGCAGTCCAAAAAGTTCTGTAAAATGACAACAGAGGGGACAGGCAACAAGAACCATCAGTCAAAGAGGGGAGGGCAAGTTCTTCTCTACCGGGTCATGTTGGGGCTATACCGGAACTGATCGAATTGGTAGTCTACAGTGTTTCTGGATGTTTCAGACTAAAGCTGGCGTCAGCATGAGAGCACTACCATCTCGTAGGTCCGTCGTGGCCATTCCACGAGCAAACATGGCAGCCGCTCCCCACCAGAAGCCTGCGGGAGTCGGGGGCTCCCAAGACTTTTGTAGAATCTTCACGGCTGAGGGGACGCTTTCGAGAATGGGACCCAAGCCCTATCAGGGAAGCGTCCGAGTTCCAAGGTGTCCCAGGGCCATTTTAGTGGACCACGCCCAAATCTGAAGAGCCGGCCGCCATTTTGAGAGTCCTGTGGCAGTGGCTTATCGTTGCATCGCAAGAGCGGGAGCAACTCAACTACATGGTGAGCGAGACGCTGTAGTCGCAAGAGCGGGCGGTAAACAGCTGAATGGTGGAAGAGGCACAGTGTAGCAAAAGCAGGCGGAATGGCAACTGAAACGGTAAAGGGGCGCCCCACTACAGCGTGTCTTCAGGTCAAACGGATTGTGGGACAAGGTCCAGAATAGAAGAGTCATCAAAAGGCAAAAAGTTCCGCCGGACCCCGGGAGCCGGCCGCCTATGTCGGGGGCGATCTCAGGCTAAACCGGTGCTATAAGACTTGGGGAGGGGGTCAGAGCCAAGCGTCTTCTCAGAGTCTGTGCCATGACACCGCCCCTCGGGGGCCTCCGTCAAGCGGTTTAGGGAGGTACCTTATCACATTGTTTTCAAATGCAGTCAGGTCCACAAACGGCCCCCACTTACTTTGAGAATAGTGAAGCTGCAGTAGGTGGAAATAAGCTTCAGACAGTGTTACAAGCGCTGCTCAGAACTCTGAACTATGGCACCCAACATCCAGAACTTATGCCATTTGAGAATGGCAGTGACATCGAAGCAACTCAGGGACCAAAACCATTAACGTACTTTCACGTATGAAAATCTTACTTGGGGAGGGGGCAGGAGCGAACCGCCCCCTCCCAGTCCGCGCCACCACACCGTATGTTGAAAATCTGAAGCCATTGTTCTACAAACTCAACCAACCTTGGATGGAAAAATCTAGAAAAATGTACAAACTGAAAACCAGTTTTGGTCTGCATAGCATCAGTAGCAACGCTTGCTATCAGAGTGCATGAGTTTCATGCTCGATCGATTGAGCTAGCCGGATCGGGCAATAAAAAGTATAAAATAGTTATGTAAATAGTTATTTAATAAAATGTTTTACCCTGTTTCTTTGCTGGTGTGTTGTATTTATTTTTAATATTTGCATAGGGTTTGTCGTTATTTTGGGCGGGGTGGGTGACGGAGCCGAGCTGTCTTGCAGCCCTCATGGTGTGGAGCTCAGTTCATCTCACTATTTTCGTATTTCTCATGAAGGGTTGTTCCTAATATTTCTATTTTAGCGAGGTCAAAAAGAGATCCAATTAGTGGCCTACTGATTTTGCTCGATTAATTTTATTTTTTTACACGATTTTTCACTATCTGCAAAGACTAAACAGAGTATTGCGACTTTGTGCTTGTTTGTAAATAGAGAATGAACCAAAGAGAATCAATTGTAAAACAGTAAATGCTTGGATAACAATCAATCAAATGGAGAGACAAGCAGGCACGACAGATTACAACGGGGGTAAAGGCCTGCGTTAACTACTCTTCACTATCTGCAAAGAGAGAGTACTACTAAGAGAAAAGAGTGGGGGGCAGCGTTCAAAGCACATCAGCGTGCATAAACACGAAAAAGTTTTTACCTATCACGTATTTGACATTTGACAGCTTTTGATATTTGCGATTAAAAAACCAATGAAATTCACTGAAAAAACCATAGGTTATAGGCCATATATAGTTAGGAATTTGCATTTACAAAACCTTGAAAATTCACTGAAAAAACCATTGGTTATAGACCATATATAGTTAGGGATTAGCCTTTTCAAAACCTTATTTTACTCACACAAAATTTCCACTAACTATATATCGCGCACCCGCAATCCACTGCTGATGATGTCACATATTACATCATTCATGACATGGTTAGTGACATCACTGATGACATCACTGATGACATCTCAAATGACATCACTGATGACATCTCAAATGACATCACTGATAAAATCACTGATAACATCTCATTTGACATGACTGATCACATCACTGATGATATCATTCATGTGATAATACCATGAACCTCTTCAGACTCTAATATAACCTTAGATACAATCAGTGTAAACAGACAGTCACAGACTGTCACTCATCCATGGAGTTACTCACACACCTAGTCAGTTATGCAAAAAATCAATCACACCTCCATTTTCTCAACTATACAGTTATACACACCTTACTTATTCAAACATATACTAACACATATTTAGTTTACTCTCTTATACAATCCCTGATACATGTTCACAATGTCCATACAGCCACTCACACATTCACTGGCTCTTATGCACAGTTATTTATATATGTCAACTCTCACATGTACTGTGTTTTACATATGTACTTACTTTGACATGTAGCACTGAGATATCCATTCACTCACTAATACACTCATGCACAGTCAACCGCCCATACAGCTGTTTCCACATGCACTTTTGAACCCATACATATAGTGAATCAACTACTCACACATCTATGTACAGAGTCACACACCTCCCAGCCACCCATACACACACACTCAGTTTCCCATACAAATACTTGGACAACCAATGAATAACCCATACAGTTACTCATATAGCTACTGATCAACATATGCAGCAGTTTGTAGAACAACAGATATAATGATGCACAAATTAAAACAGTTTACTCACTAACCCATGCACTCAGTGAGACACATTTAATCACTCACTCATACAGTCAGTCATGCACCTACTAAATCCTTCATCCAGACACTTATACATCCACTCATTCTTCAATATGTAAGACATATTTTAACTTTACAGAAACATACAGTCACTGGATGTTGTCATCAGTGATGTCATTTGAGATGTCATCAGTGATGTCATCAGTGATGTCACTAACCATGTCATGAATGATGTAATATGTGACATCATCAGCAGTGGATTGCGGGTGCGCGATATATAGTTAGTGGAACTAACTATATATGAAATTTCAATGGTTTTGTGTGAGTAAAATAAGGTTTTGAAAAGGCTAATCCCTAACTATATATGGTCTATAACCAATGGTTTTTTCAGTGAATTTTCAAGGTTTTGTAAATGCAAATTCCTAACTATATATGGCCTATAACCTATGTTTTTTTCAGTGAATATATATATATATATATATATATATATATATATATATATATATATATAACCTACTGGCAGTCGCCAGTAGGTATATATAGTTAGGATTTTTTTGAATAGGGATTTCAGAAAATTCTATGTTAAATAACTTTGGCGTTGATGGACGGAATTTGGCTGAAATTTTCAGAAAAATGGCACATTTTGTTTCTGAGCGTTCCCTGAAGGTTTAGGGGGGTTTCGTCAAGCGGGGGCCGAGAAAAAAGGGGGGTCCCAAAACGTGTTTTTAACATTGAGTTTTCCATAGGGTGGTTGGACTCACTTTTAGCTCGAACAGCTGAATGGATTTCTATGAAACTTGGCAAAATTGTAGAGACTGTTTGCCCGATGTGCCTTTGCTAGGTCTCAAGATATGTGATCCAGTGGATTTTGAGAAATTAACTTTCAAAAATATATATATATCTGTGACAGCGTCCCGGTTAGCGCCCCGGTTCGCGTACCAGACGCGTAAAGGAACTTCGCGAAGAGAAGCGGATTGGCTCTCCGGTGACTCTCAACATTGTAAACAGTCCGGAGCGGCCGCCATCTTGTCTCTCGGTAGGATCGAGAGACAAGAGGTGGAAATAAACGGAGGGGGAAATGAATGAAAGGAGCAAGGTAGACCCCTCCTGATCCCCTAGGATTGATGTGGGGGCTATTAAAGGGCCTGGCGGGGCAAAAAAATAAAATACATTTTTTTTCGATTTTTCGCGGTGGAATCGCTACCCGGTACGCGAACCGGGTAGCGAACCGGGTGGCTCACTGGTAGCGTAACGGGAGTCCGCCATCTTGTGTTTCGGACGAATTTAGTCACAAGATGAAGGATAAACAATGTTGGGAATGGGTATAAGTTGGCACGGGAGACATATCCTGACCCCCTAGGTTTTCTGAGGGTGGCTGAGGAGGCCCATATATAAAAAAATAAAAAAACATTTTTTTTCAAATTTTCGCACGGTTAGCGCCCGGTCCGCGCACCGGGTAGCGTTCCGGAAAGCGTAACAAGGGGAAAACCAAGGGAAATAGTAAAATAATATTTTAGAGTGCTTTGAGGTAGGGTAGCTCTGAATAGAGCTGTTGTGTTGTGTGGGTGATGTAAGTACCAACATGTAGGTACCAATGAAGAGTCTAAAATTCAATGTACACCGACTCCTCTGTAGATATTTTGTATGGTCTAATATGGGTTATTTAAATGTAAATGTGTGGAAAAGCACTTCATGCTTTAAAGCAATTGTATTTTTGAACTGATTGTTCTTTCCTCTTAGTCCTCCTCTTTGTTTTTTTTTCCCACACTCTTCTTCAGCATGATAGTTGATAAATTCGTTCCCTCAAAAAATTTATATACATAAAAAAATTATATTAAATACATATAAAATATATTTTTCCTTTAAAAGAAGAATACATTTTACAGCTTTTGATATTTGCTATTAAAAAACCATTGAAATTCACTGAAAAAACCATAGGCTATAGACCATATATAGTTAGGAATTAGCATTTACAAAACCTTGAAAATTCACTGAAAAAACCATAGGTTATAGACCATATATAGTTAGGAATTAGCATTTACAAAACCTTATTTTACTCACACAAAACCATTGAAATTCGCATATATAGTTAGTTGCACTAACTATATGTCGCGCACCCGCAATCCACTGCTGATCATGTCACATATTACATCATTCATGACATGGTCAGTGACATCACTGATGACATCACTGATGACATTTCAAATGACATCACTGATGACATCACTGATGACAACATCCAGTGACTGTATGTTTCTGTAAAGTTAAAATATGTCTTACATATTGAAGAATGAGTGGATGTATAAGTGTCTGGATGAAGGATTTAGTAGGTGCATGACTGACTGTATGAGTGAGTGATTAAATGTGTCTCACTGAGTGCATGGGTTAGTGACTAAACTGTCTTAATTTGTGCATCATTATGTCTGTTGTTCTGTAAACTGCTGCATGTGTTGATCAGTAGCTATATGAGTAACTATATGGGTTATTGATTGGTTGCCCAAGTATTTGTATGGGAGACTGAGTGTGTGTGTGGGTGGCTGGGAGGTGTATGACTCTGTGCATAGATGTGTGAGCAGTTGATTCACTAGATGTATGGGTTCAAAAGTGCATGTGGAAACAGCTGTATGGGCGGTTGACTGTGTGCATGAGTGTATTGGTGAGTGAATGGATATCTCAGTGCTACATGTCAAAGTAAGTACATATGTAAAACACAGTACATGTGAGAGTTGACATATATAAATAACTGTGCCAGTGAATGAGTGAGTGGCTGTATGGATCATTGTGAACTTGTATCAGGGATTTTATAAGAGAGTAAATATGTGTTAGTATATGTTTGAATAAGTAAGGTGTGTATAACTGTATAGTTGAGGAAATGGAGGTGTGATTGATTCTTTGCATGACTGACTAGGTGTGTGAGTAACTCCATGGATGAGTGACAGTCTGTGAGTGTCTGTTTACACTGAGTGTATCTAAGGTTATATTAGAGTCTGAAGAGGTTCATCGTATTATCACATGAATGATGTCATCAGTGATGTGATCAGTCATGTCAAATGAGATGTCATCAGTGATGTCATCAGTGATGTCATTTGAGATGTCATCAGTGATGTCATCAGTGATGTCATTTGAGATGTCATCAGTGATGTTATCAGTGATGTCACTGACCATGTCATGAATGATGTAATTTGTGACATGATCAGCAGTGGATTGCGGGTGTGCGATATATAGTTAGTGCAACTAACTATATATGCGAATTTCAATGGTTTTGTGTGAGTAAAATAAGGTTTTGTAAATGCTAATTCCTAACTATATATGGTCTATAACCTATGGTTTTTTTCAGTGAATATATATATATATGAGTTAAGTATACATACACATTTTGTACACTTACATATAATATGTCAAATAGAAGTGTGTGTCCTATTGTCATAATGAAGTGCTATAAGTAAATAACTTTAGCAGAGAAATTTGGTGGTATTGATACTAAAATAGTATCATGCTATAAGCCTGAAATTTTAGATGGTGATATTATAAGTGATATAAATTATGAAATAATTAGAGAATATTGAAAATTTGAAAATATAAAAACGTGTGAGTAACACGAGATAATGACTTCTTTGCAGTAATTGAGCATACCTAGGCATGAATAACGTGTCCTTATTACCATGTATGAGTATTGACACTGATTTATGAAATTATTTTGATTTTAATGAGTTTAAAGCTACTTATAAAAGTAATAGGATGAATATAAAATCAAGCAACACTTGATGCTAGAATGACTAGTTTAAACTTGCTCTGAGCTTTAACAATGGGCTAGTGATATTAGAAAATGTTGC
>NW_028241080.1:0-81917 GCF_964263255.1 Lissotriton vulgaris | reverse complement strand
AAATTGTAGTAAACACTATCTTCACTGTTCCTCTCTGGCTAGACAATACTACAATACCTATGACATCATAGAATGCCAGAGTATCTCTCTAGCTGGTTGTACCTCTCTATTGCCTGGTTGTGGCAGTTGGTCACCTGAGGCTGAGCTACCAACAGCGAGCTCCTGGTGGGGTTTCCTATCTACTTACATTATAAAGTAATCTATCTGTCTAACCTGGAAGGAACCTGAATAAAGGATCTTAACCTATCAAGTGGACTCCAGATCTTCCTTTACTACAGTTTGGCGACGTTTCTTAAGAAGGATGAACCTCTGCGTGCACTGAGGAGAAAGGACAACTAAGGAACTCAAGGATAAGGAACTAAAGACTTTGTGAAAACTAAACATATGACAAAAGGTAATGCCCAGCTCACCCCACCAGTGTCTTATCACACCTGGACAGCCTACACCCTGGGCATACGTCTTTATGTTTATGTCTGCGTGTATATGGTCAACCTGTAACCGGAGCGTTTGTTACTAATTAGCCTGTCTACATGCTGTTCATATCTGGGAAAAGTTTCACCAGCAACACTATTTCCTGAGGCCTACAATGTGTACCCATTTCGTCTGGCCTTCATCCAGTGTGGGAAGCGTTAAGTGTTGACAGCAACTGGCTAATTATACTTTGGCAAGTACAAAAAAAAAAAAGGATGGCTGTGCATTTCAACTTGCAACTTGGGATTTTCTTCACAGCCTGCGCTATGTAGATGCGTATGTGAGGAAGTTTGTTGCGGTGAACTTTTCTAACCTTTCTCAGAGGAACTGTCTGGGTGATTTGTGGCACTGGTTAACAAGAACCATCTGTGTCCACATTCTCGCACGCTCTGCGGATGCTCTGCTTTGCGAGGAACCTCTGACAAGACAAGTGGAGACTTTTCCTGGTAGGTGTGTTGCAGCATTATGTAAAGTTACAGGGTTGTTATGGCTTTCCTGTGCGTTTCTGCACATTGCAGTGGACACGGAGAACATGGAGAGCCTCAATTTTCCGGAGCAGTTTGGAAGTTTAGCTTTCCTACCAAGTGCGAGCTGCTCAAAAGAGTGCTTGTTGAAAGAAGACTCGGCGCAACTATGAACAGTATTTTTGCTTGTGAGTGGAGGACATTTTTATTAACTTTCTATTCGATTCTCAATGCAGTTTGGTTCATTAGAGTCGAACCGCCGCATTTTTAAAATGTCACGTGCCTTTCTACACGCACGCTCTTACCGGTCACAGTCTTACCGGTCTCGTCATGTCTCTGTCTTCGCTGTGACGTCTTGCCTTCCAGCTGCCTGGCAACACGTTAGTGCACCAACGTGCCTTGAACCTCTCGGCACAGCGTCAAGAGGCGTGCCGCCATTTTAGTTTTTTTTTTTTGACAATACTTCAACTTGCCTAACATCTTTATTGCTTTGCTGTATTTCGTCCTTCCTAACAATCTCGGCATGGTGGTTTCGAGAAACGTTGTGCTGTCTGGCTACAGAAGAGTATAGCCATTTGATCTTTGACATATTTTAGTTACAAGACTGCCTGACATTCGAAGACTGGGTAACATTCCGTTTTTGATGCAAGTTTCAGCGCTGACTACAAGAAGCTGGGTGCATGGAACTCGGGTGAGAGGTCGCTCACCGGAGCTGGCATTATTTACTATTTTATTTTGAAGTGTTTATCTTGCATATTGTTTTCAGCATAATCTTTTGTGTTGTTAATGGTCTCTTCAGTGTTTGCCCTATCGCTTGCATGTGGGATCAGATTGACAGCTTTTAACTCTAACGAAATCATTTTTCTAGAGTTATGGAGTACCTCATAGTGAATTCCATGTAGGGTTTGGTCTTGTTTCGATTATTAGAGTGGGTGTAGTGTCATTGTGGGTAGTCCAAGCCCATACCAATTCACAAGGTGTGTCCATGCCCATGGTTGTACTCTCTTCTGGGGATGTTGGTATTAGTGGGTAGTCCATACCCATCTCTTGTCCCAGGGTCATAGTCTTTACTCTGTGCTGTACCCTCGTCTAGGGACGTTGGTGTCTATTGTAGTCTATGTCATGGTTGGTTGTTCGGGGATGTTGATGGGTAGTCAACACCCATAGTATGTTCCATAAGTATTTATGGCTAGTCCATGCCCCTTTTCCCAGAGATATTGTTGTTTACTCTGCGGTGTACCCTTTTTCAGGGGAGGTCATGTGTTCACTTTGGGTAGTCAACGCCCATAGTATGTTTTTAAGTTTTAATGGCTACTCCATGCCTTGTTCCCAGAGATATTTAGTCTGCTCTGCGGTGTACCCTATCCAGGGGAAACTTTGTTTTTTTTTTTTGGGTAGTCAATGCCCATGCTGTCCTGCAGTGTAACCATGCTGTCCTGCAGAGTACCCTTCTCAGGTTCAAAGTCTCCTGTTATTGGTAAAGATTGTGTGTACACTGTGTTTTTTTTTTTCGAAGTCTACCTTCTTGTGGCTACTGGCCAGGGCTTCATTTAGGTGAGATTTCAAGTTACATTCTTGTCTTACATCAAGTGTCGACATTTCTTCATCAACGGTTGTGTTGAGGGTACTTTTGGTTTGTTTCAAAACCTCACTCTTTTGTTAAGGAGAGGGGATGTGGTATATTATGTCATAGTCTGATGTCATAATATTGAATCTTTGTGTTTTTCTCAAATAATAATACCTCATGTTAAAGTCATCTTTTATTGTACACTACTACTTTTGGTTGTTCTAAAATGTGTACTTCCTTGCTGTTTGAGACTTATGAGGTATTGTTACTGAGTTTTCCTTTGTTCTGTTATTTCTCTATAAAGAGAGAGGATATGTAGTAAACACTATCTTCACTGTTCCTCTCTGGCTAGACAATACTACAATACCTATGACATCATAGAATGCCAGAGTATCTCTCTAGCTGGTTGTACCTCTCTATTGCCTGGTTGTGGCAGTTGGTCACCTGAGGCTGAGCTACCAACAGCGAGCTCCTGGTGGGGTTTCCTATCTACTTACATTATAAAGTAATCTATCTGTCTAACCTGGAAGGAACCTGAATAAAGGATCTTAACCTATCAAGTGGACTCCAGATCTTCCTTTACTACACAAATCAGTCTTGAACCCGTGCCTCACGGGAACAGTCCTGTCCAAACTGCCAAGTCAGGTCCTCCCTGGACCTAAAACAATGATCCTTTGATCAGTTTCGGGCCATCATCCATCATCAGCCCTGCTCTCTTGAATCATCAAAACCAAGCCTAGGATGCTTGGTTCCAGTCCAGGGAGGACCTGGCATTTGGGGCTGTACTGTTCCCATTGGACACAGAGTCAATACTGATTTGCACATGCCTGGACTTGAGCTGGAATGTCATGGTGAGCAAAACTATTTATTTAGGCCCAGATGTCTGTACTGGGGTGTATGTATGACACTGTTCTGCATTCTGTCCGTCAATTATTCATTTTGCATTTGTCACCCAGAGTGGGATGGGTATGCACAGACGTGGGTCCCGTGCTCTCCATGTCATTGGAGTCAAGCTATCCTGGCTGATTAGGGGTGAAACCCCGAAACCGGTCCTTGGATACTTGATTCCAGTCCAGGGAGGACCTGGCTTGGCATTTCGGGCTGGACTGTTCCCATTGGGCAAAGTGTCAAGACTAATTTGCATGTGGCTGGGTTCAAACTGGAATGGCATGGTGAGCAAAACAACAATGGATTTAGGCACAGATCTCTGTACTGGGGTGAATGTATGACATTGTTCTTCATTCTGTCCATCAATTGTTATTTTTGCATGAACATCGAAATCTTCACTGCCACTTTGTTCAGAGGCTCCACTGCGATAATGCTCTATCTCGGACTTGGCCTGCAGCCTTGCCCCACTAAACTTTATCTTCTCAGAGAACATTTGACAACATGTCTTCTAAGTCTGAAGGTAACTGCTGACTGGGCCCCAACCTATCTTTGTACCTGACCTGTGCTCCATCGTTGTCAGCCATATTTTCCCACTTGTACCCAGTCTTACTTGACTAGGTGTTTGTGGTTGGTGCTTTGACCTTTTAAGTGGTAGATTTTTCTTAAAACTTTTAAAATTCATAACTCCACCTGAAGGGAATTCACTGGATTCCTCTGGACAAGTGGATCTAATTTAAGGCTCCAATACTTACCTAGAACCTGTCCTCTCACCATGCCCAGTGTTGTCATCAGTTATGCCATCTGAGATGTTCCCAGTAATATCATCAAAGATGTCATTAAACATGTCATCATCATCATCATCATCATCATCATCATCACTTTATTCTATCTAAAGAAGTAAAGATCATAAAAGTACAATAATAAAATAAATACAATAAAATGCATTTAGTTCCAAAAGTGTCAGTGCACATTAAGAAACTAATAACAAAACGCTATCCTGTCTCTACCTACCCCACTTCATAAGGTCTATATGACAACATTATGAAATAGAGAAGGAAGGAAAAAACTTCAGTTTAGGACCTGCTGTGAGTTTCTACCTACTGAATTTTAATTTCTACTGATCTGTCTTACTTTTCATACGTTTTCCGAATATTCAATGCATTTCAACAACAAATGTACAGTAAAACCATTAATATTACATTAAATATAGGTACACTATGACATATTATATAAATAGGGCTATAAAAACATACAATCATTCTAAGTTAATGTAAGGAGAGAAAGTGCAAGGGATGGATTGCATCACAGTGAACGGTATACAGATTAGTATTTCGCCCCAAACCTATGGTTGGGATTTCCTGTGCTTTAGTGAGAGCCATTGGAAGAATGCTAAGCAGTGACATACAAAAGGATCTGCCAACATTTGTAAAAAGTATAGTGCTGGGCAGCATTGCCTAAATTTGTATGAGGGGGGAGAATTAATCTTTTCCTCTGGGTCAAATAACATTTGGAAAAAAAGATGATATGCAAGTCTGTTTGGAAAGATGTTCCATTTTATTGTCAGGCTGGTAAGGCCTGCATATAATAGATGCTCGTGGCATGGCCCATCATAATGGAATGTAATTTAGTCAGAACCTTACTAAAATAAATTGATGTTGGGGATATGACACAAAGGTTATGTATGAAATTACATTGAAAGTAATTGTAGGGGCCATCAGATATAATTTTACCAAAGGATTCTGACAATTATTTTCCAATCTCACTCCTTCTTTCTTAAAAAGAGCCTTTTTATTCTCATTTTGAGATTGTCAAACAGTTAGCTGGGTTGTCAAACCGAACCTGCAAACCGATAGAGCTTAGAGTATTTTTTACATATTGTAGCCATTTAAACTTGTCAGCGTGAGCAATTACTCATAATGCACCGGGTCAGGTTTACAGTCTCCATTCGCAAACACTGAGTGCCACCGCAATATGGGGTCTAAGCGCACAGAATTTATTATATGTGGTACATCCAACTCAGTGTAACAATTAAGGTTTGAGCAGCTTCTGGGGAGAATTACCAGCTTCTGGAGGAAGATATCCTCAATATGTTGGAGAGCAGCTACAGCGGACATGCCCCACACATCTGCCCCATATGTGGATATAGACATGGCTTTGGCGATGTAGATCTTTGGTATTGCCTCAAGTGGTTTGGACCCCAGTTTTTTAATGAAGGTAAATAAAGCCACAATGTTTTTTTTCAATTAGAAAACCTCTATTGGTTACCATGTGATCCCATGTGTGCATTCTGTCGAACAGGACCCCTAAATAGGAAATTCCAATTTGTGGCAAGCTATATGGAAGAATGGGAGTTTCTTTGGTAGCTAAACTGTTACTAACATAAAGGATTTGGCTTAATTAACATGAATGTCTAGGTTTTTCATACATTTCGCATACTCTTCTAAGAGTTTTTCTGCAGCGCCAAACTGGTCCAGGCTATTAGCACTGCATCATCTGCATAGAGGAGTATTGGGACATGTGCCGAGTCTACCTGGGGAACTTCTATAGTGGATCGTAATAGGGCTGCTTCCACACAATTTGTGTAAATTAAGATCAAGAAAGTTTCAAGAACACACCCTTGCCTGACTCACCATTTTAATGTGGAGCTGCCTCGTATAATCCCCTTGATTTCCAGCTTGAAGGTACAGTTGTAGGAGGAAAGTTATTATTCCTTCCTGTACGACCATCTCTTCCATAACTCTCCATAGCAGGAAATGGAGATGCAGTCAGAATCAGAATTAGAATCAGAATTGCTTTATTTGATTTTAAAACAATAAATAAAATCATAAAAGTGACAAATATATATACAACATTTCATAGTAAGTAACAACAAAACTTTTTAAAACATTAAAAATAGTATTAAATTGCTACATTTGTCAATCTAAAGAATTTAAATTTTTAAAAACTAACAGATCATAAAATTCCGTTTCCTCAGAATGCTTTTCAAAAAATCAATCATGATCATAATACATTTTCCATGTTCCAATTGCTGTAAGCTTAAATACGCTGGTCGGCAATGCCGCCAGAAACCCTGTCTCAAGTATTGTTTAATCCATCTTCTGCGTTCATTCTCATAATGCTTACGGAAAAGAATTACATGAAATGTCGATTGCAATGATAAATTATCACATGGGCATAGTTCCAAATTCCTAGACCAATCGTTTTTTGTTGGAAAAGTCACCAGGCGATGAAATAAATCAAATCTAAACCTAGTCAAGATAAAACGGTCAAAGCCTATAATACAAAGAGATAAATAGGGTTGGATCGCCTAACAGGCCAGGGACATTTGATGTTGAATTACAGTTATTCTAGTAAGTTCACCCGAACATCTTAATGTCTCAAAATGGCTCATACATAAACTTTTTAATTCTTTTCTAGATAAACCGCTAATCAATTCCGGGTTATTATATAATTCCGGCCTTTGCAGATCAATTAACGTTTTCCTAATGTACTCTAGCCATGGGATTTGTTTTACGTTATCCAGGTCCATAACATCCTTAATAATTTCCCGGTTAAGGCACAAAGCTTATGAAGCCCACACTCTCTGCCAGAGTAAGATTGGTTGTAATTTTATACGGTTGGTAATAAAATCCATACCTAGTTCTGCGTGACAATTAAAAAATGACGTGCCCTGAGGGAGCGCTAACAAATATCTTAAAAAGCTGTTTTCTGCTATTTGGATGGATGCTACATTCTGAAAGCCCCAAATACCCGCCCCGTAAAGTGCAATGTTTTTACATTTTGCCATGTATATTTTTAAAAGAATTTCAGGAGGTCTTTTCCCTACTTTTTTAGCAAAGTTCATTAAGGCCGTCCTACTCTTAACCGCGGGACACCACGAGCCAGAGCCATCTAGTAGCACCCCCAAATAAGAAAAAGTTTTAGTGTGTTCAATTGAAAGGCCACCCACCTTAATAGCCTTACATTTGGCCCATCCTTTCCTACACATCATCACAATGGATTTTTTAGCATTGATTTTTAACCCCCTTGTTTCCATGAACTCTGTATATTTAGAGAGTGCCTTCTGGGCGCCTATCCTAGTTCTGGCCATTAGTACTTCATCATCCGCATAGAGAAGGGAGACAGCCTGATTTGCACCATACCTTCGGGAATCAACTATGCTGGCCTCCAATTTCCCCACCAAAGCATTCGTATATATGGAGAAGAGGAATGGAGCCAAAACACAGCCCTGTCTAACACCCTTCTCTATGCGGAAAGGCCCAGTACATTCACCCTTCAGCCCATGTCTCACCTTCGCAGTTGCACCTGTGTACAGCTGTCGAAGGAAGTGCACTATAGCAGGTTCCACCCTAATTTCTTCCAATATTTGCCACAGCTTAACATGATCCACACAGTCGAAAGCGGCTGTGAGGTCGACAAATATGGCATATAGACATCCTCTTTTTCCCTGAGTATATTTCCCTTGTAGCATCACAAAATTAAGGACCTGCTCCACTGTGCCCATCTCCTCCCTAAAGCCATACTGGACCGGGCTCAGGATGTTGTTATCATTTGCCCAAATTTGTAATTTATTTAGGACCACCCTACCTGCGATCTTCATGAGAGAATCCAGAAGAGATATAGGCCTGTAATTTGCTCGACTCTCTCTGTTGCTGGACTCTCTCTGTCAAAGACTGCTAATACATCCATGAAAGCCATATAGACTTTGTCTATTTTGACCCCTGTGTACTTTTCTATTATAATGCTCAAATTTAGGCATTGATCCAATATTCCTCTCCCCTTCTTATAACCATACAGTGCAGGTATTAGGATATTCCTCTCCTTGGCCTACTGTCCCGTCTAAAAGGGATATAGGTCTGGAGATTTTTGGCAGCAACTTATCTCCTTTTTTTAAAAGGGGAGTATAATTGTAATTTTCCAGGAGTCCTCAGCTATAACATTAAAAAAAGTCAAAATTGGTACCCAGAGGTCAGAATGTTCAAAAAATAAATCAATGAGTGCTCCATCTGGGCCTGGGGCCTTAGCAGAACTGCACTGCGCTAGCCCGTGTCTGACATCAGCTGTATCAAAGAAAATTCTTTTGAGATTTATCGTCTATCAATCAACAGAGGTTTCCTTGCCTCAGGTGGCAATCAGAACATTTTACAGAAGTGAGCCACCCATGTGTCTTCATCCACATGGGTGTCTCAGTTAGGATCTGTACCATCTTTCAAGAATGGTGAGTTAATTACAGACTACAATTCCCTATAGTTTTTTAGATTGATGCCTGACGCTGGTTACCCCATGCCTCCTCCTTTAGAGTTTTAAGTCTAGTCTTCTGCACTTCTTTATATTGATATAGTAAGTTCCTAACTAGGTCCTTATCTCTCATTGGCTAAATGTAAATTTTGTAATGTCTTCGTGCAAGCAGCATCACAGCAGCGGACTGTTGAGGTACTATCGGAGACACTGACCAGGCTAAGTTAGTGTCATGGATGAGGCTATCAGTGAGGTAATTTAAAGAGAATGGCGGGAGCACACGTTCTAGTTAGTTTAATACACTGTAAATGGTGGATGTCAGTGTTTTTTTTCACCTAAATATTATGTCACTATAACCTTTATGTTTTCAGTGAATTTCTTCTATTTTTTTAATGTAAATGAAGATATCATTAAAATTCCTCGCTATAGCATCACGTTAACCTTTTTTAAAAAACAAATTAAATGTATTTCTATTTTTTTTAATGTAAGGTAAGATTTAATTTCCTCATCCAACCCCCCCCCCCACGGGCAGCCAATCCCTGGCAGCACACAGTCTAGGGCATGTGCTGTGTAGGATGGGCGATGGGCCTGGCCACTCCACTCAACCAGGCTGCAGTCCGTGCAGGTAACAGCAGGTGGCCGGGTAAGGGGGGGATTTCGAGGGATGATGCAGAGAGAAAATTAAATAAATAATTTATTTTTCCTCTGCATCATCCCTCGATATCCCCCCTTACCCAGCCACATCACCCTACTGCTGTTACCTGCATGGACCACAGCTGCACTTAAACTCCCAAGAGCTGCCCACCCCCTGCTTGCAAAGGCTATGGCCAGCTCAGGCACTCCACCCAATGCATGCAACCAACCCTCACTGACACCCACCCTATATTTCTTTGTAATTCGTTTTTCTGGTCCCAAAAGACTCCCTTGGGCCTCCCATCGGTCGCACCCAACACCGCCACCCACCAAGCAGAACACAGCCAACTATGTCATGTAACAATATAAAGGGTATTATTTTAATTAAAGCAGATCCTGGTAGTGTGAAGAGGTCAAAACACCAAAATATAATGAGTAGGCCTATAGACTTTATCAATGGGTCAGCACATCAACATATATAAAGCAGATCTATTGACCTTGTCAAAAAAACACTAATACCTATATGATATGTATATTTCATAAGCGCACTCATTCCAATAGTTATTATTTGTGATTGTCACAACATTTTCATTAACATTTTGAAAAATAATATGTATTTAAGTGTTTTGTTCTTAGATGTTCAGGCTACTAGGTGTAGCCACAGGTACACAGTCAAAATATTGAGTTGTAAATATCGACCTACCATATTATCGAGTCTGAAATATCGAAGGTGCATAATATCAAAGGCAAGAATATCGTAGGACAGAATATCGACCCAAGGTAAGTAATATCGAAATACTTAATATCGATGTAAGTAATATCGAAGTAAGTAATATCGATAGCATATATATCGATGTTACTAATTTCGATGACACTAATATAGATATTTGTATTATTGTATAGTTTTTTATTATGTATGTGTTATATGTTTAATTTAAGTATTTAAAATAATTACTATTATATGTGTATACATTTTATATAATAATAAATAATTTTATAAGTAATTTTATGTTTTTGTACCGGAGCGGGTTGTGGGTTTATAGGGGAATAGGGTGGGAAGTAATTTAATTATGGTAAATTGTTTAGTAATTAGTAGGATTTATTAATAAATTATAATTAATTGATAATTATGTGAAAATAATAGGAAAATAATTTTAACTAATTTATTAATTCATATATATATGTTCTGTAGCGGGTTGTGGGTTTATAGGGGAATAGGGTGGGAAGTAATTTAATTATGGTAAGTTGATTAATAATTAGTAGGATTAATTAATTAATTTTAATTAATTGCTAATTAATATTGATTAATTGGGAAAATAATTAATTGATTAATTGATATATATTTTCTGTAGCGGGATGTGGGATTATAGGGGAATGGGTAGGGGAGTAAGTTAATAATAATTAATTAATTAATATATGTTTTTATAAATTTATATTTAATTTATTGGGAAATAATTAATATTAAATAGTTAATTAATTATTATTATTTTGTACATATTTAACATTATTAATTAATTGGTAATTAAATAATATTAATTAGTTACATTAATTAGAGTAATTTATTGATATATAATTTTTAATTACTGTTAATTAATTAATTGGGAAAAATAATATTAATTATTAAATTATAATAATTACAGCTAATTTGCTAATATATTTACTTTATATTGATGTCAGCATTGCTTGTATTTCACATTATCTTTGACCATATTTTAGATTTGTTCTTGCTGATGTCTTTGTCTGGTATAATTTTTCTGAATAAAGCTTTTCAAACATAAAAAAAGATTTCTATAGCTGACCATGATCTGCAGTCCTCCAGTGCAAATAGAAAAATTAATATAGCCCTTTTGAAAAATGGCTATTATCCACATCCTCCCCCCCATCCAATTCAGTGTGCAATACCACCCAGTTTTTATCCCAGGCCAATAATGCCACTTTGGATAGAGTTTTGTTTGGCTAGAAAGCTTTATAACGTGCTCTGGAAAGTGTATTGTAATGTTTTAAGATGACCCCTTCTTGCTTTGTTGTAACTGTCGGCCTACACAATTGTTATACATTTGTGCAAGTCTTTCTCCTTTGCTGGGAAGCTGCTGCAAAGTTCCAGATTTTGTTTCCTAGCCTTCAGATAAAAACGCTCTCTGGGCACTGTCTTTCAATGAGTACTGGCAAATGTTGCTGTTTTCTGCCGAACCTGATTTTTTATGTAGAACTGTGAATTTTGTTTCAGGAAAAACTTTCTGGTTCAAATAAATGTTGTTATATAAATGTTAAAAAAAAGCAAAAAACTTTCTGTATGCATTTAGACTCAATATCCCTAGCTTTACTGACAATAGGAACTGTATAAATGAGGCCTTTCGATGTGTCCCAATACAAAAATGTATGAGTAGCACATACTTTTCTATCTCCCTCTCACACTTAGTTTATGGCAAGTCTTTGGGCTACCATGAAACAGAGGAGGTATGTGTATATAGACTGTTTTAAACTAAAAAGAGTACTGGTGGTCTTTTGCACTATCACACATCTGCTCTCTTTTTTTTACACAGTGTCCCCATGACCATTGATCCCTGCCCTGAGGAAGACCTTCACCCAAAACCCACAGGCCATAAACAAATATCGAAATGCATCAGAGTACACACTGTAGTGGCCAGAATGCTACTATTTAGAAACAAATAAAAGTAAAAATTATATATGAATTGAATAGAGGAATAACCCCTTTATAACCTATCAAGATTTTCCCGTGGGCCACTGGGTATTTTGTAAATCCTACCATTCTTCTGAGGGCCATAATATGTCCTCAGCTAAAAGAAACAGACAATCTTGAATGGTACCCAACATTGGACACTTTCTAATGTATTTGTGAATATATATTTGTCCCACTAATGTATCATTATCACATTGTAATGTGTATGTTGTATCTTAACTAAGGGAGTCATTACGATGGCTGGCAAACCTGAGTCTGCCCGCCATTGTGGTAGTGCTTGGTGTGATGTCTCACATATAAGTAAATATGAACGGAAAGCGTGGTAAGCAGAGGTACTGTTTAATAAACCTCAGTCACGAACAGCCCCAGCCATCTAACTCTAGCTGGTGGTAGGCAGAAGCTAAATTTAAGGTGGTAAAATATTTCGCTCCATCCAAGGTTCCCACCATTTCATCGATATTCAGCAAAGGAAACCTGTCAACAGCAACCTCCTTGTTCAAAGCACGCAAATCTATTCATAAACGAATCTGGCCAGTAGGTTTCTTGGCTATTACAATGGGGGCCAACCATTCTGTGGCCTCTACAGGCTCAATGATCTGATTTTCAATAAGTTTATCGATTTCCTTTTGTACTTTTTGATGTTCACCTAAAGGAATTCTCCTTACTTTTGCCATAACAATAATATCATCTTTCTTTAATTTAATACAATGTTTGTAACCTTTTAAGCATCCCAAGTTCTTGTTGAATACACTAGGAAATTTGTCTGCAAACATGGATGACAAATCCTCCACCTACTGTATCTGTACTTGAGGTGAAGCATTTGGATTAAGTTTAACCCCTAGATCCCACTAAGCAATGCATCACCTTGTTTAGCAACATAAACTTTTCCAGGAACAATACGACTTCCCAGCTCAATTGTCGCCACAAAATATCCCAAAGGTAATATGTCACTTCTTAAAAGCTTTACACTTTTCCCAAAATTTTTATATAATAATGCTTCATCAATCATGGTAATTTGCGAACATGAGTCAAATTTAAACTCAATTAATGCATCGTCAACTTTTACCAAATGTGAAGGGTGTTCTAACAGACCTCCATTAACTTGAAACGTCACAGTCTTTACTTGGGGTTGAGACCACCTTCTATTTACACCCCCGGTTTTGTTGATTTTAGTTCTACAACATTTTGAGAAGTGACCACTGCTACCAGAGCTATTGCACATAGATTTCAGAGCAGGACAAATAGGAGAGTTCACCAAATGACCAACATTACCACATCTAAAACAGTAAAACTTATTATTAAGATTTGTGGCATTCAAATTTGAATTACTCAACATAGTATCATTTTTTCCCATAGTTACTTTGTCTTCTTTTTTTACTTGACAAACTACTTCCTCAACCTTTAATTCACTTTTACTTTCTGAATCCGTTGCCTTTTCTTTTTCCCCTTTCAATTCATCTACACACTTAGTCATGTGCTCAACTTGTTTTGCAATAACTAATACTTCTTCCAAAGGAGGTTCATCCTTTAACCAAAGTTCTTTCCGGATACTGTCATGTGCACATTTCAAAACAAATTGGTCTCTTATTCTTTCTTCCAACGTCTGACCAAATTTACAAGAAGAGGCCAACTTCCTTAACGCAGAGACATAGTCCTCCACAGATTCATCCTTTTTTTGACCTCTCAATCCAAAATGATATCTTTCCATATTAGTACTCAATCTGGGAAGATAATGTCTATCCAATTGTTCAATTGCTATTTCATATTCATTTAAGTTTCTTTGCTCAGATGCACTTAGTTCCGGTAAATGTTCCAATACATCCTGACCTTCACCTCCCAATCCCATCCTCGTCTCCAATTAATGTGATGTCTCACATATAAGTAAATATGAACAGAAAACGTAGTAAGCAGAGGTACTGTTTAATAAACCTCAGCCACGAACAGCCCTAGCCAAACTGCCAGGAATCTCGAACTGTACATGTCAGCTAGAGAACGTTATACACATATAATTCCACATTCTGTGGAGAACATTGGAATGAGAATACAAAGCTTACCATTACACTTGGTCCCGCCCACCTGAATGGCAGCGGTCCTGCACATAGAATCACAATGTGACTGCCACCAGGCAGTCGCATCTTGCATCTTGACCATTGTGCAATGTTAAAATGTATGTAGTGTGTTTCCCTGCACTGTTGTTGTTCCATTAAGATTTTTCTTCCACCAGCTCTAGTATGCATTTTGGGGCAATGGGTAATCACAATGAAGCCAACATGCATTTGCACGCACCTCAATAACTTTTAATGGTTTGCTTTGCCAATACTTGTACAGCAATTCAAAAAGCATTGACAGACCCAAATAAAAAGAGTGATTCAGTGCCAGACAACATGCGATGTCAGGGAAGAGTGGGGATGTGGGCAGCGGTGGCCACCTTGTATACTGGGCGTGTGGGAAATCTTTGGGGAGCCTAGTGGGAGCAGAGTAGGGGAGGTAAGAGCACAGTGAGAGGTTGGGGGACTATATTAAACCCACATTACCTTCCTCACAATGTCATTGCTTCAAGGGCAGCCCACCCAGCTAATTGCAACTTACACAATAATGTCAACAGCCAGTGGTTGATGATGACTGGCCAATGCCCTCTCTACTGCATGAATGTATGTATGTATGTTTATTATCATAATGTGCATCAGTAGCTTGAGGTCTCTGAGAGACACATGCAGTTGTCTGAAGATCCAACAACGTTGTTGTCATAAAACATTTGTACTCGATATTTCAGCATAGCGGCTATTACAAGAAATTGTTCGACTAGACAACAAAATAATAACTGAAAATATATATTCAAAGAATTTTGTGATTATCTATTAAGGTTAATAACTTACTAATATTATTTTTGTCAAATCATACCATATTAGTTCAAATGACAATGTGATTACATTCAAAATCCATAAAACACTGTAAATCTTAAGTTATGAAGAGCCTAGCAATCATATCTATCCGAATGAACAATATACCATTACAGATCAAACATTCTTGATCAGTAACTTCCATTGGCCTTGGTTTGATCAATTCCTGTCATGGGTACTAGGCGCAGTCACACAAGCAGGCCAAAGTGGTACTCTGGAGAGAGATTTATCCGGCTTCGGGATAAAAAAGTGGAGATGACACTGGAGATGTGGAATGTCGGATGAACCCAGATTGTAGTAGGTCGTCTAGGTAGGTTCTTGGAAAGGGGCGACCACTCGGTCCCCCCGAACGTATGGTGGAGTACCCCGATCCCCCCGGGAAGCCATCTTGGGCGGGAGGCGAGTCTCGGCTGGTATGCCCAAAGCGGCGTAGCCGGGGCGCGTTTTTTCCCGCCCAAGAGTGGGTTGTCCTAGACACTGAAGCCGCCAGCCACGCCCCCGGAGGCGGGCGGAGGCGGGTTTACGCCCGCCCGAAGAAGGATAAAAGGAGCGACAAGCCAAGGTAGCATCCTCTTGTTCCTGTGCTCTGAAGCTGCACCTCCCTGCTGCACGTGAGCTCGAGACGGAACGAAGAGCCAATTTTGAGCGTTGTAATTTTGTCTTTGTTCTTTCAGAGAATCATCGTTGGAGAATGCCGGGCAAGAAGGTCGGAAAGCGGGTCGGTACCGATCAGATGCTCCGCATGCTCGTGAAAGACATGGCCGAGATGAAGAAACAGATGGCGGCAATGAACGGTGTAGGGGGCCCTAAGCGAGTCGTCGGACCAGCATTGCCGGGAGTAGTCCCTAACGGGAGAGGTAGAAGGGCCAAGAAGGGAGCAACTGGGGGAGAGGCCCCGGTTCCCGAGGCGCCGCCGGCGCTCCCTGATACACCGACTGAGGCGCCGATCCCGGTCCCGAAGGAGGGGCAACCAATTCCCGTTGTAGTCACCCCTGTGAACGGGGAGGATATGCCTCCCGAGTTGGCTGCACAGCTAGCAGCGTGGTTGGGGAAAGAGAGTGAGGGGGCCACGGCAGATGACGCCAGGGCAGTAATGAGGCAGTTACGGCAATCAAGAGAGGCTGCAAAGGCACCATGTCCTTTTGTTCCCCCGCAGGCTCCAGTGGGTCAACCCGCAGCGGGCATGAGTTCGGCAGCGACTACGGTTGCAGCTTCTAGTTCAGGTAAGCAGCTACTGCCGATTGCGGGGGAGGGGTCCGTACCCTCGAGAAGGGAGAAAGTGGCTCAGCATATTCCGATGGAAATCAAGGAGAGGATATGGGCTGAGAAATATGTAAACATGTTTTCTTTGCTAACTGATCATTACGAGATTGAGCACGTGAAAGTTCAAAAAGAGTTTATGCACCCGAGTGTTTGGCGCGCCAAGATGGCCGCTTTTAGAGTCGATGAGACCATAGGTAATTGGGGCAGAGCATTTGGCATATTCACTTCAATTATGGGGGAACGGAGGCCTGAACTGTTGGCCGAGTTACCCGTGTACCAGACACGTATTATGGAGTTTTCTCAGACATATGAGGGCAATCAGTGGTTTTGTTATGATAATATTTTTCGTAAGGCCAAGGAGTTCGACACATCTCTGACGTGGGATTGTTACGACTCCATTTCCTGGCAAAAAATGGAGAAATCAGGCATGTTAAAGGCGCCATTGTTGGGGGGAAACGGGGGCGAGTTTTCCCGCCATTCATCTGGGGCGCCCTTTCGGGCGGGTTCAAGTAACGAGCATCACTCAAGGTCGAATGGTAATACAGGCAAAAAAGGGATCTGCTGGAATTTTAACAGGGGAAAGTGTACAAGGCCCCAGGGGTCATGCAAGTTTAGGCACGACTGTGGGGGGTGTGGACAGGCCTCGCATCCCGAGACCATGTGCAGAGCCAAAACGGGTGATAACGGAAGTAGGGGAAGCGCCAAACAGGTCTGAAATAGTCCGAGGGGCGCCTTTACCTACCCCGGTTGATACCATGGCAATAATTCCTTGGCTCAATGAATACCCGGATCATGTCTCCGCTGGGGTGTTGCGAGACGGTTTTTCGTATGGTTTCCGCATCCCAGTGGGGAATTTTCAGGGTAAAGCACATTGTAGGAACCAACTGTCGGTCCTGCAGAATACGGCGGTGGTACAAGCGAAGATTGGGAAAGAGGTGACCCAGGGTCGGGTTGCCGGACCATTCGACATGCCACCAGTTGCTAATTTTGTTTGTTCACCCTTGGGAGGGGTCCCCAAGAAGGACCCGGGTGAGTTTAGATTGATTCATAACTTGTCAGCCCCGAGAGGTCTTTCGGTGAACGATGCGATAGACCCGGAGGTGTGTTCGGTGCGGTACGCATCTTTCGATGATGCCGTCGCCATGTTGAATCGCCTGGGGCCCGGAGCACTGATGGCCAAATCAGACATCGAGTCAGCGTTCCGGTTGCTCCAGGTACACCCAGACGATCAGCGCCTCCTTGGTTTTATGTTTCAGGGGCGCTATTACATGGATAAATGTATGCCAATGGGATGCTCCATATCTTGTGCTTATTTTGAGAAATTCAGTTGTTTTCTGCAATGGGCATTCACAAGAATGACGGGGTTTCAGCATGTTATGCATTATCTTGACGATTTTCTGTTCCTGGGGGCAGCCCGGGACCCAGAATGTGCACAGGCTTTAAAAGAATTTTGTGGTCTGATGAGTCAGTTTGGTGTGCCATTGGCGCCAGGTAAGACTGTGGGGCCATCAACTTCGCTCGAGTTTCTTGGAATAGAGCTCGATTCCGAAGAAGGTTGCTTCCGGTTGCCCAAAGAAAAGGTGAGGAAATTCAGGGCCTCGCTTGAAACATGTATTCGGGAGACCAAGGTGAACTTGCATCAATTGCAGCAGACTGTGGGTCAGTTGAATTTTGCCCTTAGAGTAATGCCAATGGCCCGCCCTTTTTCCCGCTCGATTGCACAAGCCATGGTCGGTCGTAAAGAGGGGCACCACCGCACGAGGCTCTCGGCAGAGATTCGCCAGGACATGCGCATTTGGTTGGCATTCCTGGCGGATTTCAATGGTCGGGTTGTCTGGAACAAGCCGGCGGTGTCCCCCGAGGAGTTGGGGCTGTGGACAGATTCGGCGGGGAGTATAGGCTTTGGCGCCATATTCGGTAATCACTGGTCGGCTCAAACGTGGCCGTCATGGTGGCACGAGTGTGGGCTTACAAGTAACATTGCTTTTCTCGAACTGTTCCCTATTCTGGTGGCCTTGAAAACATGGCCTGAGGGGTTTCGGGATCACTCTGTGGTGTTCTGGTCTGAAAACATGACCGTGGTTGAGTGTATCAATAGTCAGGCAGCACGATGCAAATGGATTCTGAGATTGCTCAAGGAAATTGTTTTACTATGTATGCAATTGAACGTGCTCTTTAGGGCGAGACATGTGCCAGGAGTGCTGAATCAGGCTGCTGATGCGCTTTCTCGTTTCCGTATGCAGGCCTTCTAGGGTTTTCTGCCCACAGCGGACCCGGTGGCGGCACCATTTCCTGAAGCTCTCTGGTCTTTCGGTGCCCCGAACTACAAAACCTCGTGGGAGAGAGTTTAGCACCCAGGACAAGGAAGGCATACGAAGGGGCGTTCCGTTCCTATTGGTCCTTTTTGGGTTCTGCTAGGGGGGAGCTTTGGGGCCAGGAAGAGTTTGTCGTAAAGTTTTTGCTGTCATTACATCAGGCAGGCAAATCGGTAGCCACGGCCCAGAGGCATCGGGCCGCCATTTCCTTCATGGCACGGGCTCATGGTATCCAGGACCCTACAGCATCTTTCGTAGTACAGAAAGCGCTGCGTGGGTGGCAACGCCTTGAGGGTCGCAGAGTAGATGAAAGGCACCCGATAGGTCTGGAAAGGTTGGCCCTGTTATTGTCCGTACTCCCTGCGACATGTTCATCCCAGTCTGAAACAGTGTTATTCCGGGCCGCTTTTGCATTAGCATTCCATGGGGCTATGCGGGTAAGCGAACTGGTGGCAAAGAACAAGCAGGATACGGGGGGGGGACTGTGCCGAGAGCACATTCAAGTTAAGGGGGAGACGATGATTGTCTCGTTTGCCAGGTCCAAGACCGATCAGGGTGCGATCGGGGACAGCGTAGTAGTCCATCGGATTCCCGGATCTCCCAAGTGCCCCGTCGTATGCGTTGAGGAATATTTGGCGCAGAGGGCGGCATCATGGGGGGGGACCTTGTTGAGACACGCTGATGCCACCCCACTGACGAGGTTTCAGTTCCAGCGGGTGCTTGCAATGGCAATTTCGGCCGCGGGCTAGAACCCGGGCGAGTTTGGGACCCATTCCTTCAGGATAGGGGCTGCTACAGAGGCTACAGCCAGGGGTCTGAGTGTGGAAAAGGTGAGACAATTGGGGCGTTGGTCCTCGAATTGTTACAAAAGGTATGTGCGGTTGCACATGTTGTGAAGCTGAAATCATGTACTCACGCTTCTTGTTTTTGTTTGGTTTACAGTTTCGCAAGCTTAAGAGGCGGGGCGGACTGTGCAGTCGACCCGACACCTGGGAACCAGCGGTCAAAGATCACCGGCTGAGGAAAAAGTGGTGTGGGTCGTGGGCCACTCATACGTGAGGCGTGCCGCGGACGTATTCAAAGCAGGTGACATGATTCACATGGCTGGGGAATACGGGTACAGGGTGACCTTCTACGGAAGGGGCGGGCTCTGTCTTGACCAGTTTCAACCTTTTTTCGAGGGTTTGTTAGGGCGGACAAGGTCACCGCTATCTATAATCATAGTACATCTTGGGGGCAATGATTTGGTGACCACTGGTAGACGACTACTTCTCGAGGCGATACTATCCACAGTAAGTTGGTTGGCGAGAAGGGTTCCAGGGTGCACGATTGCATGGTCCCATATGATTCCACGAAAGGTGTGGCGGGGGGCGAATTCTGTGTCTGCTATAAATCATTCGGTGAAGAAAGTAAATAACAAGCTTGCTAGACTGTTCCGTACAAGTACATTGCATTCGATTCCTCATGGTTGTATCAGGGGGGACAATATGTATCTAGAGGATGGGGTCCATTTGTCCCGGGTGGGGAATTCTTTACTCATAGGAGACCTCGTAGCCTGGTTAAAGAGTTTACAGCATGACCTTTAGGTAGGAGTTTTGTGGGGGGTCCGGATAGCCGGTCAACTATCCGGCCTGTGGCGGTAAGGTCATGATCGGTGAGCAGTAATTGGAAGATGGGGGATCTACGCTACCTTCTAGACACCTCACACGAGTCCTCGGACGACCATAAAAATGGCGTCGAGTTAATTGGGGCCCCCGTCAAGAAAAGGGAAATTGGTATGTGCACATGAGGTGCAGTCCTCTGTGCGGTCGCCCCTCACAAGTGAGGGGGGAGTTCTGGTTTAGGGATCTGACACCGGTTACGACCTTGCCGTTGGCCCTTAACGTTAGGATGTACAATTTCAATTTGAAATGCATTTGTAGGATGTTAATATCGGCTAGGAGAACCTTTGTATTAGAAATGTGTTAAGGTCAGCCAAAACATCGTAATGTGGAAATGAAATTGTACATGATATGAAACTGTTATTTTAATGTTTTAATTTTGTTTCATATTTTAATAAATACGGCCGGGAGGGTAACTCCCTCCCGCCTTCCAAAAGTTCAGAAATGTTTCCGTATTCCCATTCTTGGGGATTGTGTTGAGAGGGGGTGGCGGGTATCTCAGCCATATAAATATTTGGTCTCTTCGTCAGTCAAAGCATATACTCTGTTATTAGGTAAAGGGGCCCCTGGGATGAGATCTATACTGCAGTCATATGACCGATGTAGGGGTAACACACTAGCCTTCACTGGATCAAAAACGTCTTTAAAGTCAGATTATTCAGGAGGGAGACTTGGTTCGTCTTGTGTAACGCTAGCACAATGTATTACTGAGCTCTGTTCTGTACCAGCTTCTTGATAGCAATTAGTTCTACAGAATGAGGAATCCAAAGTAACTGTTCTGTTCACCCAATCAATTTTTGGGTTTTGAGTTGTTAACCAGGGTACCCCGAGAATCAAGCCAAAATTAAGGGTATCTATCAGATCAAAGCTAATCATCTCTGTGTGCCCGTTTTGACAGACCATGACAAGGGGACTTGTTTTTTTTGTGATTAATCCAGAGGTCAATTCTGACCCATCCACTGCACATACTGCTTCTGGACAAGGCTTTAGGCAATTAGGAAGACCTAATGTGTTAGCTAACTTATTATCCACACCATTTCCTGTTGCTCCAGAGTCCAGTAGGACAGGGAGAGAATGTCTAACTTGGGTAGTAACAATTAAAAAAATCTGAATTATGAAATGTCTAGGTATGTGCGGTACCATGAAGGCTGCAGAATTAGAGGTTTGATTAAGATGTTTTCTCGAACAAGTAACCTCCCCCCTTGTCGAGCTTAATCGTTTCCTGACTCAGTTGAGGAGATAGAGGAAACACTACCCTTTCGTGAAGTTTTAGGTTTTACTGGACATTCTCTGGCAAAATGTCCTGCCTTGCCACAATATAAACATAATTGAAGTTTTCTCCTTCTTTCTTTTTCCTCTGACGTGAGTGGACCTCTGAGTGTCCCTATTTGCATAGGCTCAAGTTCAGGGAGTGTCTTTCTTCTCATGCCTAATAAAAGTTAACTGCGATTCCAGTTTGGATTTATCTCCCTTTCTTTCTCCTAGTCTGTGTTCCAATTTCACGACTAAATCTACAAAGTCAGAATAGTCTTCTGGCAAATCAACGATATGAGCCGGCACGTCTTTTACCTCATCTCTCAAACCTTTATAAAAAAGGGAGACACGCTTTTCTTCTGGCCAACGTGTCTTGGTGAGTAAACGATTAAAACTAGTGAGATAGGTCAATAAATCCTTGTTACCTTGTTTAAGATTTAAAAGCTCATTATCGCTTGCCTGCATAAAAGTGTGTTTTGCAAAAAGGCTGGTAATAGTACGTTTAAATTGATTCCAATTATGGAGGATGGGATCATCTCTATCCACGAAAGGAATTGACCAATTGGCTGCTGTACCGCCCAAATAAGACAAGACGAATGCCACTTTTGTAGCATCAGTAGGGAACTGTTGTGGTTTACAAACAAAGTGTAATTGACATTGATTGATAAAAACATGGAATTTGTTACTATCTCCATGAAAACGTTCAGGTGCTGCTAAAGGCACAGCATTAGGAACATTAACAGTAACCTCAACTGGGGGGGGGGGGAGTTGCATGTTTTGCTTGCGCCCCTGTCAATTCAATCAAATACTTTATTTGTTTTTCTTTGTTTGAAACCAGAAAAGTCAAACTTTTAAAACAACACATGCACTTTAAAACCATGATACAATAGCTAAAATCAATTATTGTATAGTAACGACAATTTTGACGCACAAGGCAGGGAGAGCTAAAAACAACATCAGTGGGCCCAAGTAAAATGCCATGATATTAAAAGTCCAAACATTTTCTATATTTCATTGCGCATTTAAGAAACCCGGCCACAAATGGAATACAATCAAAGTTAAGCAATTGCAGATATAAAAGAGCGGGGCGTACTTGGACAAAATTAAGTCTTTTTAAAAAGGGTAATAAATAGAAAGGCCTGGGCGTTGTATAATATTTACAGAAGAATAGAAAGTGGAGCAGGTCCTGTGGAGACAAATTGTCGCAGCCACAGGGTGCTAACACCGTCCCACTGTTACTGCCCCTTGGAACTGCTAATAAAAAGTAAAAAAGGGTAAATCTGAACCTTGTTAATAAAAAGCTGTAGCAGGGTTTCCGTTCTCCCACAGAACTGTGCACAGAGATCTAGAACCTGGGTGAGTTAGGGTGACCCAAAACTCACCTTAGTTTCAGAAATCCCCTTACCAAGCTAGCTACAGTGTCTCATTGGTAGTAATAACTTACCAATGACTTAGACAATCCAGAACATGAACTTAGGGTACCTCAGGTATCGTGGAACACATGAACACTCTTTTGTTATATACAAACCGAAACTGGGAGGCAAAGAACACACGTGCAAGTTTGAAATGTTTATTTTTCAATGCAAAGTTCTCAAACGCAGTATCTTATATAATATCAACATACATATTATAAAAAGCAGAGTTAGCAGCATAGTCACTAATCCATAATAAGCAAAAGGTGATAGCATGTTATGATGCAAACTCTATAGAATTCTGTATCACCTATATTTCGCGCACCCTAATTAGCATATTATATTATATCTAAGAAGGTCTCATTTGGGTTCTAGCAGGGCGGGCCCATACCTTTAATTCTCAGTAGGAGGAGATCACATCAACAGCTACCAGCTCTCTGCATGCGAAGCATCAAGTGTGTCGATTCATTCCCTGTAACTCTATCTTAAACCCGCGTAGAGCCCAAATGTTGGCAGCAACATTATTTGTGTTATGTCTAATGTAGTGCGAGGATCAGGCTTTCAGCAACCTTGTGTTAGGTTATTCTTAGAGGGTGCAGTTCTCAGTGTGCAGACAGTTGTACCAGGCACTACTGATATCAGAGCAATAACATATTATTCTCAAATAAATCACAACTTTCGTCTAGGTTGAAAGCTACAATAACAATTAGGTGTCGTGTGCAAACTGAAGCCGAAGGAAAATATGTTGTTTAAACATTTAATAAACTCATGCTAACTTAACACAATATATAGAAACGCAGTAACCATATGACACCCCCCCAATGATCCGAGGACGGTTAAAAAAGGAAGAAAATATAAGCCAATACTATATGAGAGGCCAAGCATGAAAGCAGAGTTCAACAATATTGAGCCAAGCTAAATGTATGTAAATGTATATATGTTTTCAATAATAAAAAAATGTATGAATGCCTATAGTGGCCACACAAAAATATAAAAATTCGAACTTAAGGCCAACTCCAAGTACATAGGCCTAGAACAACTGAAAGTCGAATGTTCGTAATAAAAAAAAGGCACCATTCAGAATTACTAAAAAGTCACGTGCCATAATAATGAAAGTCTTCAAAGTCACTCATGGGTTGAATGAATATGCAAAATAGGTAGCTACAGCTTCCAACATGAAATCACTGTCATCATCCGAAAACAGTTCAGCCATCCAATTAAGCAATGGGAAAGAACATACGTGCTCCTCCAGCACTGAATCCTCTAGCAACATCAGAGGACAACTCAGTGGGTTCTCGAGAATGCTATGCGCCAGAAAGTCATGCGCTGCTGCGGATATGTCCCACTGACCCATTAGTCCATGCATCGCTGCCACAGCCATAACCCTTTCGCCAGAACAAATCAACTCGTGAGCAACTACGGGGCTCATTAGCTGATCAAAATCGACGTCAGGAGAAGTCGGTAAGCAGAGACACAAATCAATGGCCCAGTCGAAATCACAGCTCAGGCAATGAAACACAGGCTGGACACATGTGAAATAGGAAAATCGGAACGATAATCCGAAAGCCGTGCTTAAAGTCGCAAGCGGCAAAGAGCCATAGTAATCAAGCATCCGGTTGCGAAACTGCATCAGTAGTGGCTGAGCGTTTCCTTGCGCAGGATGGGCATCCATGTTTTAGAAAGCAAAATATCACCAAAACGCCTGCAGCCAAAGCCAGCAAAACAGGAAATCCGCCAAACAAGCTTGCGAATATAGAATGAAAGAACGCAGGGATAATACCAAATACTTTTTCATACGTAGTCACGAGACCACTGCTAACCAATTTAAAAAAATGTGCCAGACCGGTTGTGGAGGAGGCATTGAAGATTTGATGAACCAGTTCGGAGAAATTAAACGGCAAATCAGTATTTAAAAGTGCCTGCACCTCTGTGCGTGTGTTAGCTATGTGAAGGACATAAGTTTCGCGGGCAGAGCTCAGGGCCACTTGTTTCTGAGACAATAGGGCTCTTATACGGCTCAAACCATTGAACTCCGTTCTCAAGGTTGGTAATGGTGGCCAAATTGAAACATCTGAATTCCCATGCGTGGGTGGATATAACACATTCTTGCAATAAACCACACGTTCTGATACAGTAACCACATATGCGATACCGACCATTAACCCACAACACATTTCGTTATTTAAAAGTAAATAACTACCGTTGGATAATAAAGTGAATGTGGGAACTATTGCTGGAACCGGTGTTCCTTTCAAAACACAGGCTAAATTAGGCTTGTTCTGATCACAAGAACCATGCAACTGGATGTGTCTGCATATTAGCGAGCTATCAGGCGACTGTGTACATTCTTCACCATTCAGATTCACTTCATTCCCCTCCTTTAGGCATCTGAATGTGTATGGTAAAGACCATGTCTCATGGAGGAAAGCGCTGCCTAATGGTTCATATCGCCCTATAGCAATATATTTCATACAATTTGTAAATTTATACAGAGCAAAAGGTAAGGTAATAATACCATGGCTAAGCCATGTAGCAGCAGTTACCTCAGCCACAGAAAAGGGCAAGGATTCTAAGTTTTTCAATGTGTAACATAGAAAATGATGCATCTCGCATGGACAGCATGCGCTGTTTTTCAGTCAAATTAAATGGGGCAAATAGTGATGAGACGTTCATATAACTCCAAGGCACTCGACCAGACTTCAAAGTCTGTAGTGTCCAAGCAAACTGCATTACAGAACGCAATTGATTTTGACCATGATATAACACGGACACTTCATCATGTACGATGTCAACAACAGAAGATACAATATTGTTCAACGTGTAAATTCGGGAAGAAAGCGTGTTAATACTGTTATCTACGACTGCAAGCACTTTTTCTAAATTTGCTTGATCAATTGCTCTCAGCCTTTTAGCAGCCTCAATTTGAGAAACTTTCCAAATTTCATTGTAAATCGCATAAAGCCATCATTTAGATCTACCTTTAGCTGGGCCTTTTATAAAATCGTTCAAATCCACATTATCAGTTAATTGTGACAGATGTAGTTTAACTGCAGCTAATGTGGAATGTTGTAACCAATTCTGACACAGCTTCCCCACAGAATAAGTTGTGACAGTATAATCTTCTTCAAAACGGGGATCAGGTCCGACTTCTGTGAACCCTTCAGCCAAACCCAGAAAACGACGTTGGCAAGAATCAGCACTCCTATGCCACATCAGCCAACCCTTGGAATCCAAACTGGAAATGTTAAAGGATGAATTGTGCAATAGAGCTTGCAACTCATGAATGGACAATTCAGTATAATTACCCCAACCTAAATATTCCTCTAAATCAGGGATGATTGGTGTATTTAATTTTTTAGCAGTAGCCAATCCAAAGCATGTTGTTTGGAAAACGGATGAATTTAGAAACAACATGTGATTCGGGATGAGACATGCACGGTGCAAAGCCTCAGTGCCTTGTACCTGCCAATCTTTGGTACCCCAAACTGATTTAAGGTCAATTGTTCCTTTCCAAAACTCGTAGTCATCTACAGCCAACCTGTCTAGAAAGGACTTCGAATACAGCAATTTTGTATCGGTAAGTCTAACTTTGGACATGGACTTTTGTGTCATTTTGAAATAAAATGACTCAGGATTTGATTGATTAAAGTCTGTGAAATAAGTGTATTTTTTCAGAAACGTATTGGAGCTGCCCCCTAATGGTGCAGGGCAATGTTCCCATTGTGTATAATTTACAGCAACCCTCCTGGAATTAGTCTTATGCAAAAAATGATTACCATAATGTTGAAAACAAAACAAATCACCATAATTAATAGAATCTAAATACAGATCCTCAGCATCGAAGGCAGCATAGTATTTCAAATCAGAAAATAATGCTTCTACGGCCTGAATATCCCAATCATCAGAACGTATATTCTGTTTAATCACATCTCCCATGTTTACTCTAAGCACATTCGGAACATTAATCACTTCAGTAGGCCCATGTATCTGAAACCTAACCGCATCCCACACAATCCCATCAAGGACAGGCCAAGCAGTAATGTTGACTGTATTTAAGTTTCGTTTCAGTCTGTGTGCTGAATGTGAAGAGGAAAGAGGGGCCAATGTTCCATTTAGGTACCGAATTCCTGTTCTTTCTTTAACGTAGTGCCCATCGATCAGGCGGAAAAAATAAAACACAAAACCAATTGACATAAAAAGCTAAAATGAAAATAGGATCAACCAAATGTATGTCCATGGGGGAATTAAAAAATGTTTTTTAAATAACTTGGCATATTTTGCGATAGTTGAGAGTTTCTTTGAAAGTTCCGAAACAGAGTCAAAAGAGAATCTGGACTGGTCGGCCAAACGGGTCTGTAAATCAGGCATCGATAAATCAGCAGGATAAGTGTAGTTCAGCTCATCAATGTTAGTAACAGGAATAGTATTAAATAAAGGACTGGATATGGCAGGCATCTCGAGGGACACCTCCTGTTCTGCACCAGAAGTTATTGCTAGCACAGAGTGCCTCACCATGGAAGGACAGGATACAGCCGGTGTCATGCTATGAAGAATCGGCCACCCTGTGTGTCTTGACATTGTCAATAGAAATAAATCTTTTTTCCTTACAACCTGGAAGGGGCGGTGCACGATATGAGGGACCAAACTCTTTCTTGTTATCGATCTTCTCTCGAACCAGTTCTCCAACTTGGGGTAGCCAGCCAACTACTGGGATCTGCAGCGCATCATCCGAGGTGGAGGGCAAATGTTCCTTTGCAAGACTGTCTCTGGTCTTTTGTAGATTCTGTAAAACATTGCAATGTTCATCTACGTCAAAGGCCGTGGCCTGGGCCTTGCAGTCTAGCCCATCGAGGTCAGGGACATACATCTTGATACCAAAGAGCATTTTGTACGGGGTCCGCCCACCGAGAGACCTTTTAGGGAGATTATTAAGCGCACGCTGCACGCCATTGAGGTGGGCCAGCCAGTTTCTGCCAGTGCCTATAACTCGAGCTGTCAAAGATTGCTTTAAGTTGCGGTTCATACGTTCAACTACACTATTGCCCTCGGGCCTGTAGGGACTTGAAAACTTGACTTGGACCCCCAACGAAACCATAGCATCCTTATACGCCTTAGAGGCGAAAGCCGGACCCTGATCCGAATGGGAGGTACCACAGGCAAAAATTCCCACAAAGACTCGCAAATCCTTAATGACAGTCCATGAATCAGCGCTCCGATGTGGCCATACCCACACAAAGCGTGTGCATGAATCAACTGCTACTAAGATGTATTTGTATGCAGTTTCAGAAGAAAAAGGACCGCAGTGATCCAAATAAACACATCCAAGCGGTGTATTAGAAATGTACAACTGTGTCTGAGGCGGACGCGCAGCAGTTGAAGGTTTAATCTGCTGGCATATGTTACATTGAAGGACATAATCGCGCGTCTGTTTGTACAGTCCCCGCCACCAGAACCTCTGTTGTAGCTGAGTTACAGTGGCTGAGACGCCCGCATGCGCAGACGACACACCTTCATGAGCCGCTGTAATCAAAGTCGTTCTGCGATCCGAGTTGGGAACTAGGCGCTCGCCAACATCAGAAATTTTCACATAAGGAACCTTATCGGGACTTAAGTGGTATGTGTATTTAGAAGGGAACCCTGCAGGATATTTACCTGCCTTCTTGGTTGCAGCAACAGCTGCCAAGATGTCATTATCTATTTTGGTTTTGGACCTCGTGACTGCTGCAACTATGTATTTTGATATCGCTGATTTCGCTGCTTCATCAGCAAGCGAATTTCCAACAGCGTGGACCTCCACGCGCTGATGGCCGAGAGTATGAATCACAAACACGAGTGGCAACTTCTCTTTAAGTTCGGCCACTCGGACCCAGATCATTTTATGTTTTATTGTGCTACCTTTGGAAAAACGTGACATCCTGGGACGTCAAGGATGCAGCCCACTGAATCCACCTAGGGTGCAAAGCTTTGGAATTTGGTACACTGGCTTTCGTAACCGCCTCTAAGGCCGGACACGGGGTAACAACCATCATGCATTTTCCTTGTGACAGGGCACGTTCCTTAAGAATTGCCATCTGATAGGCAGTTAAAACTTTCTCCACAGTGGAAAAACGCAATTCAGCCGAAGTGTACAAATGTGACTTGTAAGCAATAGGTACTGTATCTCCCTCATTAAAAGTCAGGTACGTGAAACCCACTGCCCCAGGGATAATTCTTATCACCAGGTTGGTCTGGTTATCACGAGTCTGTAAGTATTCAGAAGCGAGCAAATCCGCCTGCAAAGACTGCAGAATGGCTGAATGCTCAGGCAGCCAGCATGATTTGGAGAAAGATGGTTGTATCAAAGCATACAAAGGCTTGATACGCTGGGCATATTCCGGAATGTAAGTCCTCCCGAAATTCAAAAAGCCCAGTCAAGATTGTAATTTTTTCAGTGTTGTCGGAGAGCGCAGCTGTGCGCATTTCTCCAGGAAGTGAGGTGCTAACCCCTTTCCCTCGTTGTTTAGCTCGTAGCCGAGAAACAACACTGTGTACTCTGCAATGTGCGACTTTGCAAAGTTAAACTTGTAACCAATGTCGGCAAAGTTACAAATTATGCTACTTACTCGACACAGATGCTCCCAAAGATCGTCGTCTGTGAGATAAATGTCATCCACATACGAACAAGCAACTGGGTCGATGCCCTCAAGAAGAGAGACAATGCGGGCGGAAAATACCCCAGGACTATTCTTACAGCCCATTGGGAGACGCCGAAACATTTTTTGCACACCGCCGCATGTAAAACTGGTCCATTAGGAACTTAGACCATCTAATCTATGGGCATAAAAACCATTGGAAATGTCAAGCGTGGTTTTGAACCGTTTACGCTCAAGACTGTTCATTAAGGCAGAGCCATGAGTATTCTGTACTGCGCAGTTACGGCAATGCGAGTTTAAATGCCTATAATCCAAAACCAAACAATATGAGCCGTCCGGCTTGTTTACAGTAAAAAGGGGGTTATTCATCGGTGACACACACGTTTCAATTACACCTTGATATTCCAATTGTTCAAGGATAGCCGCGACTGAAGCTTTGGCTTCACGCCGTATGGGATATTGAGGTTGAGGCTGTGGCTGAGACCGCAACGGAATATCGTGGCTTGGAGACAATTTATCCCAGCCACACTGATTGCGATACACAGCCGGCGCAAGCGCCAGAGCCCACTCTTCTGCAAAATGCAGAGCTTCCACTCTCGATACAGTGTGCGCGAAACTGGGGAGGATCACCTCCTCCCCTCGCAGAGCTGCGAGAACAAAATGTGGGGGCCAGTCAGCTTCCGAAAGCAAAATGTCATACGTAGACGAGAGATTTTCCCAAAATACCCCTTTTACAGTTCGCTGCATGTCACCTTCAATTAACAGGACAATTTCAAAAAGACGTTCAGGAGGAGCAACATGCGTATCAGCAGTTTCAATCACAACATAAGTGTCAGTCGCCGTCACCTTCAACAGTGGACGGAGGGCCTCTCTCACTATGGTAATCTCTGCTGCGCTGTCCAGCAAGGTCAGAGCCCAAGTCAGATTCCGAAGCCGCGTTCTCACTATCTGGGGCATATCAATGCGCTGTCAGGGCGGCGACTTTCTTCGTGGCAAACTGTGGTCTCTTGGGCGTTTCACCTTCCTGCTGATCTCCACCGGCTTGTGGGCGGGGCTGACCACGTCCTTGCTGGCCACCCCGACCCCTGCCGCCCCCTCCACCACCGGTTGACGGAGCCGATGAGTCCTGAAAGGAACGAGGAGAGCGTTGGTCAGAAGCCTGAAATCTTTCAGGTGACTTAATCATCGCGCGATCGCGCTAATCATAAACCCGATCTGACTGCGCAGGCAACGGAGACGCAGGAGCAGAAACCTGTGTTTGTTGTGGTTGCTTACCCTGATTCTGCTTTTTAGGCCAATTTTGTTTTTTGGACTTTTGTTGACCACTAGTATCCGAAGACTGACCCTGGGGCTTTTTCTCCTTATCAGGAAAAACTTTAAGCCCCATCGCATTGCGGCCAACCGTTTTATAAGCAGCCACAATGATCCTTGCCAACCTACGCGGTCTCTCGGCCTCGGGAACCAACGCCAATGCGTTAGCAACCTGAAAGTTCACCGCATCCCCCTTGACATTCGCAGGGATCAGATCTCAAACTATATCAAAGGTGCCACACAGGCGCATACCCAATTCGACCGCCGACTCCGGTCCGTGTTCGTCTTGAACACGTTTAAGGACCGCACCCAGATTGGTCACAGACGTGGTACCATAGAACCTCGAATAGACCGCTGCAAAAGTCCTACCCCAGGACTCACAGTCAACAAGATCAGGCACTAAATCTTTCGGTAAACTCAGTGTAAGAATCCTGTGCTTATCACCAGGACTCGTGTTGGGAAACACAGCTTCTAGCTGGCCGAATTTCTCAGCCAGCCAAAACGGAAAATCATCCTTATCTTGGGGCTTTTTGCCCATCACGGAATTCACCATGACAGGATTGATTTTCAAACCAGCCTGTTCTGCACGAAGCTGTGCACCCCTAGGGGCTGCGTCTTGAAAATTACGGCCAGTGTATTGAACAAGCACTCTAATCACCTCCACAGCGACTTCATGAAGCCGCCGCAGATCAGCCATGTTGCATGTGGCGCGTTCAGGGTGAGGAGTGAATCCAGCCAAAGCGGGCCAAGGAGTGCCCGGAATGGACAAAGGACCTAACCTCTGAGCGGTTAAAGGGTGTGGTAGGGCGCCACCAAACCAAACTCCATGCTGCCAAGCATCAATAGGAACCTCGAGTGCTCTGTACGGAGCATACGCAGCCGGTACAGCTGAAGCAGTGTAGGAATGGAAAACACCAGAATTAGCGTTCACCGGCGGAAATGTCACCCACGAATAAAATAGTTCGTACGGGTAAGCATGTTCCGCACTCACCACTAGAACAACAGCCAAGCCTTCCACAGGGACATTATAAGCCCGCAAGTGGTCACGCACCGCAATGCGACTATGCTGCGGGATGTCCACGGCTTCTGCCATGTTAGCACTGGAAGATGAAAAAACAAAGACTACTTTGTAGCACAACTGGGTAGTAATTCAAAGAAACCATTTTAGTAAGAATCAAGCTTGAAAAGACCTATTTCAAAAATAGGTAGGTTTTTCCGACACCATCGTTTTCCGGAAACAGGAATGAAGGGGTTAAGGTTTGAATGATATACTACTCGAGTGTCATGATATAAGGCCAACAACGTATGGGCGCCATGTAGCAGGGTTTCCCTTCTCCCACAGAACTGTGCACAGAGATCTAGAACCTGGGTGAGTTAGGGTGACCCAAAACTCACCTTAGTTTCAGAAATCCCCTTACCAAGCTAGCTACAGTGTCTCATCGGTAGTAATAACTTACCAATGACTTAGACAATCCAGAACATGAACTTAGGGTACCTCAGGTATCGTGGAACACATGAACACTCTTTCGTTATATAATCATTACAAACCGAAACTGGGAGGCAAAGAACACACGTGCAAGTTTGAAATGTTTATTTTTCAATGCAAAGTTCTCAAACGCAGTATCTTATATAATATCAACATACATATTATAAAAAGCAGAGTTAGCAGCATAGTCACTAATCCCTAATAAGCAAAAGGTGATAGCATGTTATGATGCAAACTCTATAGAATTCTGTATCACCTATATTTCGCGCACCCTAATTAGCATATTATATTATATCTAAGAAGGTCTCATTTGGGTTCTAGCAGGGCGGGCCCATACCTCTAATTCTCAGTAGGAGGAGATCACATCAACAGCTACCAGCTCTCTGCATGCGAAGCATCAAGTGTGTCGATTCATTCCCTGTAACTCTATCTTAAACCCGCGTAGAGCCCAAATGTTGGCAGCAACATTATTTGTGTTATGTCTAATGTAGTGCGAGGATCAGGCTTTCAGCAACCTTGTGTTAGGTTATTCTTAGAGGGTGCAGTTCTCAGTGTGCAGACAGTTGTACCAGGCACTACTGATATCAGAGCAATAACATAATATTCTCAAATAAATCACAACTTTCGTCTAGGTTGAAAGCTACAATAACAATTAGGTGTCGTGTGCAAACTGAAGCCGAAGGAAAATATGTCGTTTAAACATTTAATAAACTCATGCTAACTTAACACAATATATAGAAACACAGTAACCATATGACAAAGCGCTCATAGGCTGGCAGTGGGCAGGATAAGTACTGCTCTATAGCCGTGGAGGTTTTAAGCATCAAATGTTTCCTCACACTGGGTTTCAGCAGCTCTCTCTCCTCTCTATCAATTTTTTTTGATTGTAGTATAAAGGAGTGCTTCATAAACATGACATCCTGCCTGGTGATACTGTCTGGATAAAAAACAAATCGGGACGTCCCAACTCTTTAAAATTTGCTATGAGGTATTTTAACCAGGGGATCTTCATCTTATTATCAAGGCTCAAGGATTCTCTTAGTATGCTGTGTGTGAGGCCGAGGTTCTTGTTGAGCCATTACGGTAGCCAAAAGGTTAAGGGGCAAAGGGCCAATGTATCACTTATATATTGCATACCTGTTTCCTCATGGACTGAGAAATTTGCTGTTCCCTTTGGGACACTCAAGAGCTGCTTCAAGAAGTTATTTTCTGTCACCTGAAGGCCCTGCAGCCCGCAATATCTCCATAGGTCACTGCCATAACTTGCTATAGACACACTCTTAGCCCTATAGATTTTGAGCATGGCTGCAAATGGGCGGTTACCCATTCTAGCTGCAAATCCGAACAGTGCTGCATTTGCCCTGATAACCTCGCCCCTTTTTTGTTTAAAAGTGCCACCCAGTTGAGGCGATTGTCTAGCAGGACACCCAGACAGGAGAATGTTTTACAGTGTGGCACCCTCGTACCATTCACCTCAAACGGGTACTGTTTTTTTAAGCAAGACCCCACCTGCATCACATATAATTTAGTGTTATTTATGGACAAATCAAGCTTGTCCATAAATTCATGAAATGCATCTAAAAGGGTTTTAAGCCCCTTGGGGGTGCGTGCCAGGAGGACTGCGTCCTCCGCATACAAGAGGACCGGCAAACCTCTCCTTCCCAAGTACGGATAATCAGCCCCTGTTTCCAGCAGTACACCTTCCATGTCATTTATGTATAAGTTAAAAAGAAACGGGGCTAATATGTACCCCTGCCTGACCCCCCCTTCGATTTCAAAGTTTCTTGATACCTTTAAGTCTTTAGAGTACCTGACATTTGCCTTGGTATCCCTATGTAGATCCCTATGAAGTTCACCAGGCTACTCTCCACCCCCATGGCCTCCATGGATCCCCACAAACCCCCCCGATTTTTACAATCAAAGGCAGATGAGAGGTCTACGAAGGCCATAAAAACTGAGCCCGAGCGAGCCTTGGTGTATTTCCTGATGATCATACATAGATTTAAACACTGGGCCGTGGTGAAATGACCTGGACGAAACCCGTACTGTATATCAGAGATAATCTGGTTCTCCTCTGCCCAGGAGCACAGTCTCTTGAGAATTACCCCCCCCAATGACCTTGACAACGGAATCAATCAGTGAGATTGACCTGTAGTTCTTTGTACAGTTACGATCCCCTTTTTTATTTACCGGGACGATCGTGGAAACACCCCTAGAGACAGGGCATCCTCCTCTGGCGGCCGCGTTACCCACGGCAGTCAAAATCCCCGCCCAAAAAGGGGGTTCTGATTTAAATAAATCCGGGGGGATGCCATCCGGTTCTGGCGCCTTCTTGTTGGTCAGATTAAAGATGCCCTCCCTGAATTCATGCTCCATAAAAACCACTAACTCATTACCTGTTTGTCCTGATGGTATATAAGTCTTACAGGATGTATTTTTGAAGATACCCTCAAAATGAGCCACCCATTCCTCCTCCGTAATATTGGAGCCCGCCTCACCGAGCCCTTCCGCTAAAAAAGGTGAGCGGTATATTGTGCTCCAAAACCTGGAACTATTGGCCAAAGTTGCGGGGTCAAGGAGTTATTTCCACAATACTTCCTTTATTTCCAACGTTCGCTTGGCTAGGGCATTTTTATAGTTTTTCCTAAGGATACAGATCAAAGCCCTATCCCTTGGTATCTTTTTTAACCCGACCTTGAGGTCTCTTGCTGCTTTGGAGCAAATATGACAGAACCACTTGGGTCCTCTAGGCAGACTCTTTCTCCCTTGTGAGAGTAACATACCCCCTATTGTAGAAGAGATTTCTTCAAAAGATTTTAGAATACACATGGGAGGTGATTCCTGATTGAGGCAACAAGAAAATTCTGTCTTACATTCTGCTTTAAGTAACTCATGGAAGGTGGACGGGATGATCTCTTTCCATTTAATCCGATGCCCTCCATCAGTAGGTTGGAGATTAATACTAGCTATCACTTTGTCTTTTGTCTTCAGTATGTTCCCACCTAAAGTCACACAGACAGGATTATGGTCGCTATGTCAACTTGGGATGATGGAAAAGCCCATCAGATGTTGTACTAAAGATCTAGATAGTAGTATATGGTCTATGAAGGTCCGGTGCCACTCCCCTTGAAACCTAGTTTACAGTGGGGGGAAACAAAGTTCATTGCTGGGGCTAAGTCTTGCTCAGAAAGCATGTTCTTCAATTCTACTCCCTGAATGGTGTGCTCAAAATAGAGCCCCAATATTAAAGGGCAACCCAAGAGCCGCACAGTATGTAACATGGAGTCTCCACATAGGTGAATTTTAAAATCTCCTAAAATAAGCAGGTTTTTCTTGTGAGACGCCCCTCCCTGCTTGACAAAACTTATCAGATTCATGATCCCACTTCCTTCTTCCGATTAATGGAGTTATAGAAGTTTAACACCAGGAGGGAGTCGGCCTTGAGTCCCAAGGAAATGGCCTGGATATTGCTGTTGGCAGTGAGAATGTTCTTAATATTGCATCGAAGGGCCAGCGATGCAAAGATAGCAAGACCTCCCTTAGCTCTACCACTAGTACTTCTAGTTGCTGGGACGAAAAAAGCTTGGTACCCCTCCAGCGAAATACTTTTACTAGCCACGTTTCTTGGAGACAGTTAAGCATAAACTTGCTAACGAACTGTACCCATAAAGGGTCCGTAACTTTACGCGCTAACTCTGCCACGTTCCACAAGAGAACGTTGTGGGTTGGGTTCGTCTCATGTACCCCCTGCATGACGTCTCCCAGGAAGATGGGTAAAGCTACTTCAGAGCAAATATCGTCACTAGACCCCTCCTGTAAATTATAGTCATGTTTGTCCGAATCAGCCATCAGGGATGCAGACTCAAACACGGGAGTGACTGCTAGACTACTAAGTGTTGGTGGTGGATTTTTAATATAGCAGCTATAACCTTGTCCACCCAGTCAATCACAGTCATTAAGCCCGGAGAGTGACGCATAGAGGTTTGGGTCTCAAATGGCGACGGAGATGCATATCTGCCCCAGATTGGCACCCTTAGTGAGGTTAACCGTGGCAAGCCCAGCCTCTTTTGCTCTCTGATATAGGTTGTCTAGTTGCGGTATACCCCGTTTCTATCATCCAATCTGTTTTGATCAATTCCCCTATAGAAAAAACCCAGGGGCAATATCTCTATTCCCTGACCTCTATGTTCCCCACCTTCCCTCTCATCTCTGAACACCCTTTCTGCTATTGCTGGATCATTAAAATTAACCACAATGCAGTCTCCATTTCTTGTTTTCCGTGTGCTACCTATCCAGGAAACACGTCGGGACATAATAACATTATGTCCCGCCGTGTAGCCCAACCTTGTATTGCGTTGTAAACAGTGGGTGACCTTATTCCTTAATTGATCATAATCCTCCTTGGTTCCAACTGGCAAGGGTGGTACGTTAGCAAGAACCAGCACCAGTGGTGTCGATTCCGGGGGTAGATCGATGACAGGGAATTTTTCCATGGGGGGTACAGCTGAGGGTCTTGTTGCCACGGGCTGAGGAGTTGGGCAAATGTTTCCTGCTGTCTGTTGTAATTTCGCAGCCAATACATTAGATTTGGATTTCCTCGGAACCCCCTGTTTCTTAGAACTTACGTTGCTTGTTCCGAACTCTTTGTCTAATTTGACCCCTTGCTCTGCATCTAGAGTGTTAGATTCCTGACGTGGAGCGAGGAAGAAAGTTATGGTTTGCTTGGGAAGAGATAGCGGGGACCCCCCTTATTTAGGTTAGCATTAAGACTTTCCAGCATCTGGGTATTTTCTCTGGCCACCAATTGTAGCTTCCCTAGATCCTGATTTATTACCTTCAACCTATCTACAAGGGGGAGTATAAGGGATTTGAGCAGATGTTCAATTTGGGGCATAAGTCCAGCCATTTCGCTGGGGCCCGGCATGGAACACCCAGAAGAAGGTAGTGTGGCTTTGGAGGTAGCCTTACGGGCGGCTTGCTTCAGTGGAAGTGAAGTGTTTATGGTCTTATTATTCGGGGCGGGAATTACTTTCACTGGTTTGTTTAATATTTTGGGGATTTTAGATCTTTTCCTTATTTATTTACCACCTCCCCATTTCCTTTTCCCTGATTGGGTGATATTTGGGGCCATTAAGTTCTGGTTGACCATAATGGGGACTTTCTTAGCGGTTAGTGTTATTGGATGGTGTTCATCAGGAGATGAAATACTAACAGAGGAATCATTAGTGCTTAGATTACACCCATCAGAGTCTAAGCATGATTCCCTAAAACTGAACCCGCTTATTTCAGTAGGGGTCGTCTTTTCAGTAAGGATCGTCTTTTCAGGTGTCCTGGCATTTTGAATTTTCCCCAGAGAAGACCGTTTTGACCCCAAAAGTTCTAAAGATAACCTTTTTTCAGTAATGGCTATTTTACGCTCCAATACTACCGCCGCTCTTGTGATGAAGTTATCCAAAGACCCTGTCACACTGCCTCCAGTTATGCTACGCGTCGGCCTCCTTCCCTTCCCTGGTAGCTGGGCTATAGTCACAGTTGTTGGTGATAAGTTAGCCAGTCAGGTCAGAAGACAGAGACATATAACATGATACAGTCCCGGTTACCTGGGAATCAGGATGCTGTACAGCACACGTTAGTGGGGTGTCCCGGCCCGGCCTTATACGGCCTGTGACGGCCTTGGAGGGTCCCGCACTTGTCTCGGGCTTCTCCCGGGACGCTCCTGCGCACTCCCACGCAGCGGTAGCTCAGTTTCACAATATAGGGCGTATGACGTCCTGTGGGTGGGGCAGACAGGGAGCGCGGACCAGGTGATGCCGGTCAGGCAGGGACTCCTGGGTGATTGAGTCCCTGCAACGCCGCTTCCCAACCTGTCACAGTGTCCACAGTGCCTCCAGCCCCTGTGAGTTCAAAGACCCGGAGTTTACAGCCGACAAAGCGGCATCTGCGCATCAGGTGCGGCAAGTTGTAATCGAGAAAACAGGTCACTCCCAGGCAAAGGTTCAGCTCGGGCAGTCAAAGGCAGCGTCCCACAGATAAAAGACCAACGCGGATTATAAGGCTTGTAGCGTCCTGGGGGCGGGGCAGACAGGGAGCGCGGACCAGGTGATGCTGGTCAGGCAGGAAATCCTGGGTGATTGAGTCCCTGCAACGTCGCTTCTCGACCTGTCACGGTGTCCACAGTGCCTCCAGCCCCAGTGAGTTCAAGGATCCGGAGGTTACAGCCTACAAGGCGGCACCCGCGTAGCGGGTGCGGCAAGTTGTAATGGAGAAAACAGCGCACTCCCAGGCAAAGGTTCAGCTCGGACAGTCAGAGGCAGCGTACCACAGATAAAAGACTGCGAATTTGTGCGAATTTGCGGATTTTTGTATTTTTTGCGTGTTCGCAGGGTTTTTTACGTGTTCGCTGGGTTTTTTGCGTGTTCGCAGGGCTTTTTGTGTCTTTGCGAGCCGCTTGCATGGCGAAGTTACCCATGCAGTCGTTTATGAGCACAGCACCCTCTGGTTCATGCAAGACCTATTGCATTGCAAATGCTTGTTTGTACTTTATCATCCACAAAATCTTTGCAATGTTTCAAATGAGAGAAAGAAAGAGAGATAGAGAGAGAAAGAGAGGGAGGGAGAGAGAGAGTGAAAGAAAGAAAGAAAGAAAGAAAGAAAGAAAGAAAGAAAGAAAGAATGAAAGAAAGAAAGAAAGAAAGAAAAAAGAAAGAGAGAGATGAAAGAAAGAAAGAGAGAGACAGACAGAGAAAGAGCAAGAAAGTGAAAGTGAAAGGGAGAGAAAGGGAAAGAGAGGAAGAGAAAGAGAGAAAGAGAGAGTAAGAGAGAGAGGGGGAGAAAGAAAGAAAGAAAGAAAGAAAGAAAGAAAGAAAGAAAGAAAGAAAGAAAGAAAGAAAGAAAGAAAGAAAGAAAGAAACAAACAAACAAACAAACAAACAAACAAACAAACAGGGAGAGAGAGAATGAGAGAGAAAGAAAGAGAGAGACAGCGAAAGAGCTAGAAAGTGAAAGAGAGGGAGAAAGGGAGAGAGAGAGAGAGGGAGAGAGAAGAGGAGAGAGGGATCGAGAGAAAGAAAGAGAGGGAGAGAGAAAGAGAGAACGAGAGAGAAAGAAAGAGACAGAGAAAGAGCTAGAATGTAAAAGAGAGAGAGAAAGAGAGAGAGAGACATGGAAAGAGAGAGAGAAAGAGAGAAAGACACACAGAGAGGGAGAGAGAGAGAGAGGATGAGAGAGAGAAAGAGAAAGAGAGAGAGAAAGAGGGAGAGTGAGAGAGAAATAAAGAGAGAGAAAGAGAGAGCAAGAAAGAGAGGATGTGAGAGAGAGAAAGAAAGAGAGGGAGATAGAGAGAAAGAGAGAGAGAACAACGGAGAAAGAAAGAGATAAGCAGAGAAAGAGGAAGAACTTGAAAGAGAGAGAGGGAGAGATAGATAGATAGAAAGAGAGAAAGAGAGGGAGAGAGAGAGGGAGAGAGAGAACGAGAGAAAGAAAGAGAGGCCGGATCTCTGAAGGGCCAGATTCCTGAGTTGCCCCTACAGAACATACAGCTTTTTATTTTTAGCAAAATGCATATGAAAATTGTGCTGTAAATGTCTCTTTTAGTTTAACACCTCCTGACAACTCAAAATTGGTGTATTTGCCATCCTCTCCCTTCTTCCTGTTTTTTTATATCTGTAAGTGCTTCCTGATGAGGTTTAATTCCTTGGACAGGTGCCTCGTTGCCTACTTGTAACTATTCTCTGACCCTGCTTCAAGGGTCAGAGCAGGGTCAGAGAATAGTTGCAAGTAGGCAACGAGGCGCCAGGAAGCAATTAGCAGCAGGTGCCCACATTGAAGTTAATTTCTTTGTAACCCTTTTGTAAAAGGTTACAAAGAAATTAGGTTCAACTTTTGCACCTGCTGCTGTAACCCTTGCTTGGCTGAAAATTCGTCCCTGCTGATTCGCGGATTTTACCGCGATTTCGCCCACCCTTACAGCGGACGAAGCGGCACCCGTGCAGCGGGTGCGGCAAGATGTAATGGAGAAAACAGGGCACTCCCAGGGAAAGGTTCAGGTGGGGCAGTCAAAGGCAGTGTCCCACAGATAAAAGACCAGCAGGGATTATAAGGCTTATAGCGTTCTGTGGGCGGGGCAGACAGGGAGCGCGGACCAGGTGATGCCGGTCAGGCAGGGACGCCTGGGTGATTGAGACCATGCAACGCCGCTTCTCGACCTGTTACGGTGTCCACAGTACCTCCAGCCCCGGTGAGTTCAAAGACCCAGAGGTTACAGCTGACGAAGCGGCTCCCGCGCAGCGGGTGCGGTAAGTTGTAATGGAGAAAACAGGGCACTCCCAGGCAAAGGTTCAGCTCGGGCAGTCAAAGGCAGAGTCCCTGTCTCTGAGGAGGTTTTAAACAAAGGCGTAAAAGCTGTGTTCCACAGGGATTCCCTAGGTTTATACATGCTTAAATCCTGTTTTAAAAAGGTGTTCTCCAACTTTAATTTCTCTATTTCCTCTTGCATATGTTCCAAGATGCCAGACACTGATTCATTATGGGACAAGTCCTCGTTTAGGGCCTGCGCCATATCCGTGGCGTCAATGCCCTCTGTTTCTTCCCCGGCATTCATCGTCAAACAGAACTGAATATTTTAAAGGCTTGTGCTTCTGTCAAAGCCCACCTCACCTGAGTTTCTGTTCAGTTCTGATGGAAGTTGAAGACAGTCTGACCCCACCCTGAAACTGCTTGTTCCAGCACACTAGTTTTAAAACAGTGCACTTAAAACCAGAATCTCAAGGGAAGGGGGGAAGTGGATAAAATAAAAAAAGAGAGACAACACCGTTCTTGCGTTTCCACTGTAGAAGAGCTGCTAAAATCTGTGGCCCTCTCTGACTTCTGTAGAAACTGGTGCCTAATGAAACATAAACAAAGAACAAATAAGTGCAACCTATCCCTAAATGTGTTCCTGACTAAACCTTAATCTTATTAGAAATTCTCTTCTAAAAGTACCTCTTGGATCCTGGTCTCAAGCTTCCAGGTTTTGGAAAGTGTTAATGTTCTGGAATGAGCTTTCTATTACTGTTAAACTTCTGTAAAATCAAACGAATATCATTATCAGAATTACCAATGTGTAACATTCACCTTAATATAACTAAAGCCTAAATTCTTAATAGCAAACTCACTTTTCACACATTTCCAGACTTTTTATAAAACAAATACTGTACTTTTACATCTAAATACAGCAGGTAATTTGTGCAAGTCCTTGATTTACTGTTTGCCTTTCTGTCAATAGTTTCCTCTGTTTGATTCTTAAAAAAGTTCCATGTAAATCAATGTTTATTTCACAAAGTTCCACAAAGTGTTCTTGTAACAAAGGGTTTAAACCACAAAGTTTGTGGGAGATATCTTGTTCCAAATTGTCTTTACATGAATCCAGAAATCGCAGATAAAGTTCTTTCAGGTAATAAAAGGTTTTGCACTTACTTGTTGCTGAAAAGGGATACTGATCAGTCTAACCTTGACCTCTTTCTATTTTGCAGGTCGATTGCAGTGGACAGAAGAGGGGCTGATGCAAGAAGTAGCCGGAAACCAGAAGAAGGAAGAGCCAGAAGCCATGCCCGTTGAAGTCAATGAAGGTCTGGAGAGAGCAGGAGTGCCAGCGCCAAAGGATCTGTTCTCAGGTAAGTGGGAGGTAGACGAGCACAAGCAATGGGTGAGGATCAGGGGCTGCCTTTTATAGACAGGTCTGGGTGTGGTTCGAAGAGCTGGGTGTGGTTCGAAGAACTGGGTGTAGTTCCCACAAGCAGGTGTGCAGAGCTTCAGTTATTGTTGCTAATGAGTTGAAGTAACACATGGCCTAGGGAGGAGTGTTCTAAAGAAGCCTTGGTAAAAGCAAGGTCCAATGTTTTCTAAATAAGCCTTGGTAAAAGCAAGGTGCAATGTGCAAACAAGACAGCAATGTCCAAACTTGTGAATAGAGTGAGCAACATACACAGAAGTCTTAGGGAGGGGCTGAGATAAAAAGAAAGGTTTTCAGTAGTATGTTTAAAGAGAGCTATTACAGAGACCACTAGTGCAATGAGAGGGGACATGCTCTTTGCCCTGCACAAACCCTAACAAGACCCATTTGACTGGAATGAGCATCCCTCCATCTCTTTCACTTTAACTGGGACCCACAAGACAAAAAAGACGTCGCAACCGGTAATTCCCAAAAGCTGGACCAGAGACACCAAGAAACTTGACCTTGAGGCTCGCTGCAAATCAGATCCCCCTCGCACATTTTCTCGGTCAGCGACCTCAATGAACATTACGTTTCATCCATCTCAAACATTCTGGACGACTTTGCCCCTCTAAAACTAAAAAGAAGACAAATCAAGGACAGAAACACCTGGTTCACTAGCTCCCTCAACATGGAGAGAAGATCCCTACGGCAAACGGAAAGACTCTAGAGACAGCAGCCCTTGGCAACGCATCTCCGCCAGGCGAGAAACGCCTACAACAAGCACATCCTCAGTACCAAAAAAGAATACTTCAGGTCCGAATTAGGGAACGCCAAGAATAGACCTCGCAAGTTCTTTGAACTGGTCAATCTCCCATCTAATAAACTGGCTAAAGCACTGAAAGAATTCCCGAAATCCCTAATATCGTCAGAGGAATTCTCCTCTTTCTTCGCTGATATAACCACGGCATTAGGAAATTAACTCAGTACCGTCACTTACACCTATCCCCCTCCTGACCTGCCCCCTTTTTCTGCACCATTCCCTCTGGCCCCACCTAAAAACCAAGCCAGGTGGACTGACTTCGAATTCTATAATGAAGATTCCATCTTCAAGGTGTACCGCAGGGCTCGTCCCTGAGCCCAACCCTATTCAATCTATATGTCTCCCCCATGGCGCCCATTGTCAAAAGCCATGGCCTACACATAGTGTCCTATGCCGATGACACGCAACTGGTCATCTCCCTGTCACGCGCGCCCAGTCTTGCGATGGACAGTTTCAAGGCCTGCATGCAGGAGCTGGTGACCTGGATGTCCACCAATTGCCTGAAGTTAAACAGCAACAAGACTGAGGTGCTCGTGGTAGGGGGGGGCCCGTCATTTTGGTCATCGGCCTGGTGGCCACCATGTTTGGGGGATGTTCCACACCCTGTCAGGAAGCAAAAAATTTGGGGGTATGGCTAGACGCGGATCTCTCTTTTGGACCTCTGATAGACGCGTGGTGGGGATTTGCTTCAGCGTCCTGAAAAGCTTGCGGAAATCTCCTACCTACGACAGCCCATAGGATGCTGGTGCATGCCCTTGTCCCATCGCGCCTGGATTATGGCAATGTGCTCTACTTGGGGCCACTGGAAAGGCCATCAACCGACTCCAGGTGCTGCAAATCGCAGCGGCCCGCCTGATCCTGAAGCTCCCTAAAAGATCAGTATCTAAAGCTGCCCTCAAGGCCCTTCACTGGCTCCCAGTAAGGAGCAGGGTTGAGTTTAAGGCTCTTAGCACCTGCCACCGCATTTTGTGCGGTAAGGCACCTGGTCCCCTCCAGGGGCTGGTTACTCGGTACGCGCCTACACGTGCCCTGTGCTCCTCCTTCACAGGGCTATTGAAGGTCCCCAGGATAAAAAAGTCACGCATGGGAGGTAGGTCTTTTAGATACTTGGTCCCGAAAAGCTGGAATGCCCTACCATTGGACCTTCGCCTGGAGCCCTCTGAACTCGGCTTCAGGAAGAAGTTAAAGACTCACCTTTAAACGCAGTAAGCCGGGCCGACTTTACGGTTGTGACTCTGCTGTTTCCACTCACTACAGCGCGGGACACGCCGTTGCACGTAACAAGGCGCTTTACAAATTTCCCTTATTATTAATATTATTGTTATTATTATCTCCAAAATCCTTTCCCACTTAAACCCAAATAACCACTTTAATGACCCTCAAACATCTTCGCTGCCGCCTCCCAATCCATCATTCCCAGTTGGACTACAATAATCAATGCCTCTCTCCAGTAGGGTTCAATTCCGGATCCTTTGGAAGGCGGTCAAGTCCTCACTATTCTGAAAAAAACATCACTGGATCCAGCCCCCCTGACAATTTCAGACCTATCTCCAATATCCCTCTGTTAGCCAAAGTATTGGAGAAGTGTGTACAACAGCAACTAAGTCAGCACATCAACAACTTCCACCTACTTGACGACTTCCAATCAGGATTCAGACCTGAAGGACTGGGTTATTTAAGACCCAGCGGTGCCAGGGGACAACACCTGAAACCTTCGTGGGTAACCTGTTCCGGCGTACAAATGACAGAGACACGGGACACTTCCTTCGGCGTCAAAGATTCGAGGTTTATTTACTGCAGGGAACACAGAAGTCACGTGAAGTACACAGCATGTAAGTTCGCGGGATCTGATTCAATTTGCTACTGTGGGTCGCTCCTTTTTATACAGTTTTCTCTAATAGATTAACATGGTACACAAAGGTTTACAACTTAGTTCCCATCATTATCCCCAAGAGGGGTCGCTTTGATGCATTCAAGGTCCGGAACATAAGTACAGAAACATTCGGTGGTTCCCAACTGAAAAAACCCATCTTCCCACCATTAGTACATTCCAATCAGCAATAAACAGATCGAAAGAGGAACAAGGACAGGTGCAGAGGAAGGCAGAGACAATGGGGAGATCGGAAAGGGTGTAAAAGGGGCGGTATCAGGAAACACTAGCTACAGGCATCAAAGGGACGTGCCTAATGAGATGCACGGCTAAGACAATAGACCGGCATGGCAAGATGTGCTTCGAGCGGGGCCATTTGCCTTACAGTATCATCCCCCTTATCATAAAGACACTTTCAAAGGAAACGTGTCTTCCGCAAAAGTCTTGGGAATCCCAGGGTCGCGAAGCGGATAGCGTCCGTTCGCTGGCTACTTGAGGGCAAGAGACAAAATGGATGCCGTATCTAACATGGAACCCGTGGGTACAGATAGATAAACCCACGAAACAAATGAACGGTTCAGGTTAGCACAGCGAAACTGCGCACACCCACTAAACTCGTCATTTGCGGTTCATAGATACCAGACTCGACCATATTCGTGCGAGTCGAAAACACCACTTATGATCGTCACGGAACCTCAGACGCTCCTTTTGCCCTCATGTAGGCAAGCACTAGTCAGAATCATACTCGATATTCATGAGACCATCTAGATGTTGCTGCAACATAACTCTGTCCAACTGAGCTCCTTTGGTAACAGGCGGCTGTCTTATACACGTCGTAGCACAGAGGCCACATAAGGCAGGACTACACTGCACACAAAGGCAACACGTGAACAGAAACGCCACAACAACTCCGATGATCATCAGAATTTTCCAACCCCAAGTCGACATCAGGCCCCAAAACCACCCAAGTAGCGTCCAATCCCCTACGTCCACGTGTATGGACTAAGAGATCTTATGCAACTTTGAGATGGCTTGATAGACAGTCGGAGCGTTATCTGGAATGAAAATACAGCAGCTCGAATGGATCACCTTACATACGCCACCTCGATCTGCTAAAACAACGTCTAAAACCATACGGTTTTGCAACGTCATGAGCCTATCCGCCTGAAGTTCTGTGGTGATATTACCAAGGGCACTGGCAGTGATATTAGCTGTCGATTCCACCACTCGAGTCAATTGTCTCAGGTTCCTACTATTAACCATAGGTCCCCAAAACGGAAGGAAACCCTTGAAAAAGTCTCCTGCCTCTTGACCGGCAGTGTCCTCTTCGCTAATCACGCCTCTCACAACTCTAGTCTTGTGATAGTCTGCATCAACAGTGAACGTTGGAGGCAACAGATTTGCGATATAACATGAGCCTACAAAGTCAGAGGGCAACCATGTATACGCACGGTCATGGCAGACAAAGTATGTACCCTTGGCAGCCAGAAACACAGGGGAAGAGAGCAGCGGCAGGATATAAGTCTCGGAGCAAGCACTCTCTCCAAGACGAGCTCTCGATCTTCGGCCACGACCTAGCAGACAAAAATTACCAAGGTGGGGTACGACCCATATCGGGGGCGAGCTTCTAAGCTGTTTTTCACCCACGAGCGCACTGTACTTAACCTTACTCAGGACCCTATAGGCTTGTACCTCTTCCTCTGGGATGAGCGGCGGCTCATAGATATCCCTATCTAAATCATCTATCGCTATAGCCAAAGGCTTATGGTACAAACCAGGACCAGAGTGGGAAGGATGTGGCTCTCGATTGGGGTAGGAATCTAGTGCACTTCGAAACATTGTCTGGAATGCTCGAGCTGAACCCTGGGAACCATAAGGAAGGACCAGATATGGAATTCCCTTATCCGTGGTATGTGGCATTAACCCACACACCCAACAATTAGTAGTGTTAACCACTAACTGGCCCTGATGAAGGAGCTGAATAAAGGAATTATTTCTGAATTCCGCACGTCTAGCCTGTTCGTGTTCGGGTAAGATATGGAAAGAATGAGGGGATGCAGTGGAGGTAGGTTTAGGTTCAGAAGTAGGAGTAGGTATGGCAGAAGGTAGGAAGTACGGTATCATGTAATACGCCCCACCCGCCAATAACGAAGAAACAACCAGAAACAGAAGGAACACTTGAAACATAAAACATTTGGTACGAGTGATCTGTTGCAGTTTAAATCTTTGCGCCTGAGCTTCTTCCAAATCCATCAGCTTTGAAAACGCCATCCCCTAAGACCGTCCGCAACGTTTCTTGACGCACTTCGTTCTGTGTAGCAGTAGTCAATCCCTAGGAGTTCCCAGGAACCGACGGTCTTTGACCTAGTGCCAAGACCTACTAACCAGAAGGAAGTACACGCGCGGCCCTACGGTACACCTGGATGTAAGGTATCTTATTCACAAATATTTACAAAGTCTCTCAGCTGTGGAAGCAAAAACACATGTATGGAAAAAAACTCAATATTTACAAAATAATCAGCAGTTATACGGGTGTTTAGACTGATCGTGGCAAATGGGATAACGTAGATGTCGAGGGACAGAAACGAAAATTGTATTAGTCTTTGGTGCTGGATCGCAAAAAGTATCGAGTTTCCCAGGACGTGTCTGTTCGTCAAACAATGGATTCGATGAGGGAACAGAGTTCTGTTGATCAGTCAATTGTTCAGATATTGAGTCTTGTGATGACAAATGTTCAACAATGTCTTTCTGCTGCACTGAGGGTTCTCCGACAGGCTGCGCGTCGCTAAAGGGTACAAAGGTCTGCAATCCTTCGGTTTCAGATGAAGCAATGCCCTTCCTCACCCACGAGTCCGCCGGTAAAGGTATAGGTACCTTTTTGGTGTGGGTGGCGTGCACCCAGTTCTTGCGATCTTCCAAACGGACAGCAGTTCTCATGGCAAGGAGGACCTGGAAAGGTCCGGTGAAACGGGGCTCAAGATTTCTTTTGCGAGCGAAGTTTCGCGTAACCACCCAGTCTCCGGGCTGGAGCTGGTGGCCTGGACTCTCCGTCTGCGTCGGCAGTGCTTCGTAAACCTGTTGGTGAATTAACCTCAGTTTAGCAGTCAGATCATGAAGATAATCAATCAACATTGGGTACTCAAGATCAGAAAACACACTCGGTCTAGGGACCCCCCAAACATTCGCAGGACGGCCGAACACTATTTCATAGGGACTGAGCCCTACTCGGGAGTGTACGGTCGCCCTTGTTGACAACAGAGCTAAAGGCAAGGCGTCAGGCCACGAAAAAACCAGTTGTAGCCTGAATCTTTGCTAGTTTGAGTTTAAGGGTGCCATTATACCCTTCAACCAAACCTGCTGACTGGGGATGATTGGCGCTATGGAATTTCTGATTAATTCCAAGGCCCTTACACACACTCTTCATCACACTCCCCACAAACTCACTTCCGTTATCAGACCACACGATCCGGGGCATTCCATACCGAGGAAAGTATTCCTTCAGTAGGATTTTCGCAGTGGACAGGGCAGTATTGTCTTTGAGAGGGTAGGCTTCAATCCATCGGGAAAATGCGCAAACCACTACTAAAACGTATTTCAGGTTATTGCATCGCTCCATATGGATGAAGTCTAGTTGAATCACCTCAAAAGGACATGAAGGGGGAGCAAAATGGCCAGGAGGTGTAGGGGTTCCCTTACCAGGATTGTACAACATACATACCATGCAATTCTTGACCAATCTCTCAGCACATTTCGTAATACCATCATTCTTCCACACAGGGGACAACAACTTACAAATACCTTTCACACTAATATGTACTAACCCATGTGCCATCGTCACAACAGCCAGCACATACGCATCTGGCAACATCCATCTCTTATGCTCCGACAAATCGACCCAACAACCATTCGCATCCAACTTTCCCGTACTCTCTTTCCACTTCGTCTTTTCAGTCTCAGAGGCCTCATTCTGAATCGCTTTCACACTCTGGATAGTATCCTCACACATACCAGTCTCTGGTCACCTTACGATGCGCACTACATTTAACAATCGCTACCTGCTTAGGCAACGTAAGTGCATCCAAAAGATCATTCACAAGCTGTCCATGCTGAATCTTCGTGCCATGCGACGTCATAAAACCTCTCTCCACAACCGTCCAAAGCTATGGGCGACGCCTAAAGCATATTGGCTGTCGGTAAACACATTCACATGTTTCCCTTTCGACAACACACACGCTCTAGTTAAAGCAATCAGTTCTGCAGCTTGGGCAGAGTTCTGATTCAATCTTGCAGCTTCCACAACAGTATTCAAAGTTACCACAGCATACGCAGTCGTCACATCACCATTTGGCAATTTAAAACATGAACCATCCACATACAAAGTTCCATCGGGATCTTCCAAAGGAGTGTTTTTAAGGTCCAGTCGACCTTTTGTTTCCTCCTCAGTCCTTAAGTAACAGTCATGAGCTGCTACTTCATCTGACTCCACACTGATTGGCAATAGAGACGCCGGGTTTAGGACATTACAACGTTTTATCTGAATATGACTTGCCAAAAGCGTCAACTCGTACCCAGACAACCTCGCACTCGTCAAGTGCTGGGTTTTCGTACGATTCAAAAGAGTGTCAACTGCATGCGGAACCATCACCGTAAGCATATTATCCATGACCAATCCTGCTGATTGTCGGATGGACACCGCAGCTGCCGCTGTTGCTCTCAAACAACTCGGCAATGCTCTAGCTACCGGGTCCAAGGTCGAGGAAACATACGCACATGGACGCTGCTTACCACCAAAAGGTTGCGTTAAGACACTCAACGCACAACCTTCCCTCTCGTGAACGTATAATGTAAACGGCTTACTGTAGTCAGGGGTACCTAACACAGGAGCCGAACACAATGCATCACGCAGTTCAGAAAAACTTTTCTGACATTCTTCCGTTAATGGTAAAGGAGTTGGCACATCCTTGCACGTAAGAGCCACCAATGGTTTCGCTAACAATGAAAAATTTGGAATCCACTGTCTGCAGTATGACGTGATACCTAGAAAGGCACGCACATCTCTTTGGGTTGTTGGCACAGTCATTCGCGCAATCGCTGCAATTCTCTCTGGGGTCAAGCGTCTTCCCTCCTTTGACAATAAGTGACCTAGATAGGTTACTTCTTGACAACAATATTGGAGTTTAGAGGGTGACACCTTGTGATGTAAGTCACAGAGATGTTGCAACAACGACACCGTAGCAATTTTGCAAATGTCCTGAGTATCTGCGGCCACCAATAAGTCGTCGACGTATTGGATTAAGGCTGCACCAGCCGGCAACACAAATGCATCTAGCTGGCCCTTCAAGGCTTGACTGTATATCGATGGACTCTCACAGTAGCCCTGAGGAGCACGTTTAAACCGGAAGCTACGGCCACCAAGAGAGAAACCGAAAAGGTCTCTACTTTCTTTGGCAATCGGAATGCTAAAGAAAGCATTCTTCAGATCGATCACCGAAAACCAAGATGCAGAAGCTGGAATCAGAGTCAGTAGCGCCGTGATGTCAGGCACAACAGGGAACTGAGGAATCACAATTTTATTTACCTCCCGTAAATCGATAACAAAACGATAAACAGGTGGTTTGGAAGGATCGGTACGTTTCAAAATAGGCAGTACAGGGCTGTTGCACACGTTTCCCCGAGTCTCCTCGATAACATCTTTCTCGATCAGATCATAGATAATCGCCAACAGTGCTCGTTCACCGTCAAGAGAGATTCGATACTGGGGAATACGTGGCAGTCTCACATTAGATTTCAAGTGAACAACATAAGGGGAGATGTCAAGCAGGCCCACGTCATTGGGACCTGTTGCCCACAAAGATGCAGGAAGAGAACTCAATTCTGGCGGAAGTTTATCGAGAGACAAGTACATTGGAGAGACAACCCTCTCACCCAAAGTAAGCTTCACTCCCGCAGGAGAACAGTACAAAGTCGCATACAAACGTTTTAGCAAATCCAGTCCCAAAAGATTTTCACCACAGCCAGTGGTCAAAATCAACGGAGCTTTGAGCTCACGTGGCCCAATTGTAAGTGGCAAAGGGCACGAAACCGGATTGCTAACAGGGGCGCCAGAGAATCCAACGGAAACATTTGTTAAGTCAGACAAAGGTGCGCCAGGGAGTTTCGAATGCATTATAGAACTTTTCGCTGCACCAGTGTCCAACAGAAAAGGCTCAACGACGCCTGATGTGGCAACTGCGACGTAAGGCCCTCTCTGATCAACCGGAACTGATACTACTCCCTCTCCTTGTCTATGGCTGTCCTAGTAATTACTGTCGTCAGTTCCCTGATCGACGTAATAATCATCTACATTGTACTGCGCAGATCGTCCTTGTGATGATCCACGTTGATCAAAACAATTATTGGAATTTGACGAATTATCTGAACGATCATTTTAAGCACCACGACCCCTACCACGTGATGTCTGCTGAGAACCACCACGACCTCCTCTAGATGAATTACCACTATTACGCTCATTGAGGACTGGACAGTTGAATTTTAAATGACCCTCCTGTCTACAATAGGCACACTGATTGTACCTTAACGAAGATCTCTGCGAAGAGGAGTCATTTCGAGATTGCGACCTATTAGATTGCGACTGCGATCGATTTCGCTGTTGCGAATCATTCTGATTTGAACGCGGAGGATACGCCTGCTGCAACAACACTTTTGTTTTGAGTTCTTTCGTCTTTTTTTCGGCACGGTCATTTTCTTCTTTCTCCCTATTCTCATAATACTGTGCCGTAGCCAATATTTGAGCAGAAGTAGAGACAGCCCACGCACTCTCAGAATTTTTCAATTTGTTGCTCAAGTCAGGCGATAAGTTAGAAACAAATGTATCCACGAACAACCGCTGACCACCCTCGGTACCCATATCCTGACCACTGTGATCGATGAATGCCTCCTCAAATCTCGTGAAGAAATCAGAGACACTCTCGTCCTTCTTCTGTTTGCAAGCTGACAACTTGTCCCAGTTCACCCTCATAGCTGGCATAAGCGTTTTCATCAGGGTAATGATTCTCTGAGGGAGAGCAGTAATGAGCTGTTCAGGCTTAGCCCCACCAATTTGCCGTGTATCTGCTGCAGTAAGAGCAGCCCAATCACCACCCAATTCGTTTGCATGATCTTCCTGACGAATCTTGGCCCATACCGGTTGCGGTATGACATTGCCAAACAGCATATCGATATCGGCAAGATTCATTATCGTAGCATCTACGAGCTGCGACAATTCCTTATAATACCCTGCAGGATTTTTGCGAGGGTCAGGCAAAGATTGCTTCACCTGTAAAACCTCTGATCTTTTCCATGGGAGATGTATCCATACTCTCTGGAAATGTGTCAGGATCGGCGGATTCTGAGCAGCATCACCCGCCATCCACACTGGTGGAACTTCGCGCATGGGATACTGACGGTCTCTCAATATCCTCAACGAACAATGCTTGAGGCATCATAGAGGGGCGAAGAGCCAATAATTGCTCAACAGCACGTCGAACATTAGTACCTACTATCATTCCGCTCGAAAACTGGAGCTGTAGGTCGGTCAATGCAGTTAATACATCGTCCGATGCATCAGCCGATATTTGGTCACGCAGGGCCTTGCACATTTCTTCAAAAACATATCTTTGTGTCGGTATATTGAATTGACCAAACGTATTCACAACCGAACGTGGAGGATTCCTATAGGGGTGCAGCATCCATGCCATCGCCCTATTATACAGCGCAGCACGTTCCCTATTACCGGGAAGCTGACTACGTCTTTGTGGACCGTCCGAACCAGTGGACTCAGGAATAGGTCCAAGAGAATTAACAAAGTTAACAGCAACTAAAGGGGTACGACGTCGGGTAGATGGAGAAGTATACGATAGAGTATTAACAAGAGAAGAATCGGGAACAGAAGAAACAACAGGAGTAAGTAGAACAGAAGCAGTAGCGGGAGCAGGAGTATGAGGAAGTACAAGCGGAGGAGCAGTAGGAACAGAAGTAGGCAAAGGAGCGGGAACAGTCGGAGGAACAGGTTGAGGGGCAGGTACAGGAGCAGGTACAGGAGGAACCACAGGAGCTGCGGTACCCTGTGCGTACGGAGGTGGTGACTTCATAAGATAGGACATTAAAGGATCCTCAACTAATTCCTCTTTCTTACCCGACTCTGTTGGTAAAGCGGGATAACATTTATCTATAGTCATACGCTGAAGCCTATCAAAAACTTCCTTTTCCTTTTCCTCCTTATCACACTGGAACTGCTCTGCTTTCTTTACAATAGTAGCAACACCATCTCTCTGATTACGTTTTGTCTGTCTGATCTCTTTCTGTCTGGCTTCTTTGCGCCATAACCGAAAGGCATCAAACATGGCCGGCCTTGACTTTTTCTTAAACAATTTAGCCTCAAGATTATCTAGAATCGGGGTCTCGAAACTACCATGAGGTGGCCAACTAAGGACACCATCTTTTTTGGTATAGCGGATCCAATATTCATTAAAGGTAATCGGACCTAACCCATGCTTACTATACAATTCATAGGGCGGAGTTCCAACCGGAGGTATCGGACACGAGTCCTCCAGTCGGGAATCCGTACCACAACGTCTGAAACAACTGAACAAAGTACTGCGACCAGGCATCTTGCACACTAGCCGAGTTTCACAAACTTCAAGGGTTACGGGATTTACCAAGTCCCTGCAAAGAGCAAAAACCCTCGGTTTTTGGTGGCTGCAGTCGTCAAATATTACAACAAAGAACCAAGTACTAAGAACCACAAATGCAATGGAACCATGCAACAACTAAGCAACCACAACCAAGGACTCTGGGAGCGACCCACAAATACTTAACTCAAAGATCGATGGCGTCACCAGGAAGGCCCGTTAATCGTCTCGCTGTACCAAGGTCTACGCCAGGCGCCAAAACAGGTCTACAGTCAGGGCAGCAGTCCGTCGCAGCCGTCAGGAGGCGGGAATCTTCGCGGGAAAAGTCGTCGGGCCACTTATTTCGACAACAGGATCGATGAAGCGGGGTGCACCTTCCCTCGGAGATTTCACACGAAGTTCCTCACGATCGTCGGGCTTGGACCGGTACCACTGATGCAGCCCCACCTTGGGCGCCAACTGAAGGACTGGGTTATTTAAGACCCAGCGGTGCCAGGGGACAACACCTGAAACCTTTGTGGGTAACCTGTTCCGGCGTACAAATGACAGAGACACGGGACACTTCCTTCAGCGTCAAAGATTCGAGGTTTATTTACTGCAGGGAACACAGAAGTCACGTGAAGTACACAGCATGTAAGTTTGCGGGATCTGATTCAATTTGCTACTGTGGGTCGCTCCTTTTTATACAGTTTTCTCTAATAGATTAACATGGTACACAAAGGTTTACAACTTGGTTCCCATCCTTATCCCCAAGAGGGGTCGCTTTGATGCATTCAAGGTCCGGAACATAAGTACAGAAACATTCGGTGGTTCCCAACTGAAAAAACCCATCTTCCCACTATTAGTACATTCCAATCAGCAATAAACAGATCGAAAGAGGAACAAGGACAGGTGCAGAGGAAGGCAGAGACAGTGGGGAGATCGGAAAAGGTGTAAAAGGGGCGGTATCAGGAAACACGAGCTACAGGCATCAAAGGGACGTGCCTAATGAGATGCACGGCTAAGACAATAGACCGGCACGGCAAGATGTGCCTCGAGCGGGGCCATTTGCCTTACAGTATCATCCCCCTTATCATACAGACACTTTCAAAGGAAACGTGTCTTCCGCAAAAGTCTTGGGAATCCCAGGGTCCCGAAGCGGACAGCGTCCGTTCGCTGGCTACTTGAGGGCAAGAGACAAAATGGATGCCGTATCTAAGATGGAACCCATGGGTACAGATAGATAAACCCACGAAACAAACGAACGGTTCAGGTTAGCACAGCTAAACTGCGCACACCCACTAAACTCGTCATTTGCGGTTCATAGATACCAGACTCGACCATATTCGTGCGAGTCGAAAACACCACTTACGATCATCACGGAACCTCAGACCAGGGCACAGCAGTGAAATTACTATGCTCCCCATTGTGGATGATGCCCTTCAAGCCCTAGACCAAGGCAAAGCCTGCCTTTCAATCCTCGTAGATCGATCATCCGCCTTCGACACGGTCAACCACAAAAAACTACTTGAACGTCTCAAACTCAGGATGGATCTGGATGGCGTGGTCCTAGAATGGTTCAGGTCCTTCCTCCACAACCGCTCCCAGAGATTCCTGATCAACTGCAATCTATCTGCACCGTCCCCGGTCTTGGTTGGAGTCCCCCAAGGTTCAACTCTGTCCCCCACCCTCTTTAATCTTTACTTAGGGCCACTCACTTAAGTTCTTCGCACACCGCCAACATCTCTTACCATATGTATGCGGACAATACCCAAATTTATATCAATATCTCTTCGCTCGAGAAGATCCTCTCCCTAAATGAGACCCTGAAACTGACTGTCCAATGGCTTGCCAACAACGCAAAGAAAACTGAATTTCTCCTAATCTCCCCTTCAAAAGCCAATCCGGAGATTCAGATGTGGATCAAGAACATCACAGCCCTGAACTGCCCGCCGACTGTTGTGGCCAAATCCCTGGGCATAACCTTCGACTGTAACCTGAACCTGCGAGATCACATTAATTTGATGGCTAAAGCTGCCAGATTCCACCTGAGCTACCTTTGGAAGCTAAAACCTTTCATAGACGCTCCAGACTTAAAAATGGCAGTACAAGCACTAGTCATCTACAGACTGGAATATGGTTGTTCCACCCTTACAGGATTACCCAAGATCTCTGTAGCACCCCTAAAAGCCTGTCTAAATGTGGCTGCAAGACTACTCACAGGTACCAGGAAATTTGACCACATCTCCCTGCACATGAAAGCGCTAAACTGGCTCCCTTTAGAGGCCAGAATCCAGCTGAATTTGGCAAGTTTTACACATAAAGCTCTTTACACAAACTCCCCTGCTTATCTAGCATGGAAACTAATGGTATCTGGAGGAAGCAGGAACTCCCGATCTGCTAGCAACTTCTTACTCCTACCTGCCTTCTTTCAGAAAAAAAGAACCTACAATAGGTCCTTCAACAGAGCAGCACCTAGAATATGGAACTCTTTCCCTCCCACTATCAGAAGAATCCCTTCTCTAGCACATTTAAAAAAAGAGGCCAAAACCTTTCTCGTGGGTAAATTCCTCATCTAAGGCCTGCCCTGCCCTCATTCTCTCCGCAGAGAATATGTGGGACCTTTTTTTTACTGTCACTAACGGTGATTTGAACCTTCTCCTGTATCCCCCTCTCTCCCTTTGTTCTTAGCACCACACCCCTAGCCATCCTATCTGTTGATTATGTATTTTTCTGCACTTTAACCCCTTCCATGCGGCCGTGATTCCCCTGGTGTGCAGTAAACAACATGAACAGGGGCGGGCCGTGACGAACCCCAGCCGTCATCAGCACATGAGCACCGTAGTTCATGACGGCTGGGGTTCGTCATCAGCATGGAAGGGGTTAAACTTTGTTTTTGTTCACCATTGTACCTTGTAAAGCGCTCTGATACCCTCACGGTTCAAGTTTGCGCTCTATAAAACACAAAAATAAAATAAAAAATAAAAATAAATAAATGAATCACCTGTGCATCAATGCGATGCAAGTATACCACTTATGGTAAGTAAAACATAGTATGACATGAATAAACTATACGTGCATATGAGATCTACCTTGACAATGAGTCTTGGATTGTAAACCTTGTGACGCTGTGCTTGAACATTAACAAAATGATATCATGTTCTCTCCAATACATCTTGCACATCAAGCATAGAAAGAATGTGTGAAATCATCTTAGACAGAAACATGAAATGTCAGCTTCGCTCAGGGTAACTTAGCATAATCAAGCATGATCATAAGTACCAGTCAAGGAATTATCTGCCATCTTGTGAAGAAAAGTCACATCACACATAACCGGGATAGGCATGCAAGTTCATCACAAAATACATAGCACATGCAACTATCCAAACATTGCACACACTGTTGTCAAATCAAAACAATGAACCACACAGACAATGAACATTGCCTTATGAAATTTTGAACATGCTTGAAAACATGATTATAAACGATTGTCGCATGTGTGAAAACTGACAATGCAAAAACTCAAGGCGAGTAACAGTTGTGTTACACATGCACAAGCAATGCTTAACACAAACCATAAATGATTACAGTTCCAAGAATTCAAATTCTATCACTGACCAAAAACATTGTCTGTCAGAGAGTACTGTTCCAAATACTAATTCTATGATGGGACAGCATTGTGTGAACACACACAACATCCAAAGGAGCCTGTGAAGGAGAGACATAGTACAATTTGAAATACAACTTGCCCTAATGACATATCCAAGTATTAACTCACAATTGGCCACTGTAACAACTAAACACAAGCTAAGCATTATAACAACAATGTAGTTGTGCCATCAGAACTTAACATGCACTGTACAACAATGATCCTGTAAATTAGCATACACACACAAGTTTCACAAAAGAGTGGGTGAAAGGTTAATATCTGCCGGAACTTAGTAGGATGAGAATCCTATGTATTAGTTTTTGGTTTGATCAACGTTGAAGGATACAGTGTTCCAAAATATTGTGCACCTAATCTTTGTTTCCTTGAAACTCGATCTGCAACAGAAAACTTTCAGTCAGTAAAATGTCAGAAAGTGACGAAGAGAGAGAAAGAGAAGCCTTACCAGCTCGACTCTTAGAGGAAGACACAACCCTCCAAGATAATGACCCGAGTGTTATAATCATTCCGGTCAATATAAGAAGAACTATAACTCTTAAACTTATAGAAATCAGACTGACACCACGAGGTGGAACAGTCATATTCGTAGTAAGGGCACATGAATATCGGCAGACAGAGGTATTCTATTCATGGATAAATTGTCCAGCAGCACACGCTGTGACAAAAGACTTCCACTATTACAAAATTGAGGAACCTCCAGATGAATAAACTCCTTTCAAGGACGTTGAAATCCCACTAAATTACCAAGAGCACCTGCTCTGGTTAAATAGCGCCCTAAAACATAATAATCACATCACCAGGCTCGGTCCACTAGATAGACCAGAAGCAGCGTGGCTGGTTCTAGCCAGCTACACACCACATCCAGACATAGATAAAATGTCAGTTCCTGAACTTTTAGCTCAGCTAAAACTCTTAATAAAAATACATAGACAATTGGTACAATATGTCATGCGGATTTCGACAGTCCAACCGACAATTAATATTCCACAGCTGACCCCTCATCAGGGGAACACAAACAAAACTCACATAGTGCAGCACTAATGAATAACATTGTGCGAAAAAAATATAAAACAACATTAGATATCTCTAATTGATTCTTCTTTCAAAACATTGTACCTGAAAGCAGGTATTTGACCGCTTTCTCAATATTTGGATCGCAAAAACAATTTTGCCGACTCCCACAGGGATTCAAGAATAGCCCAGGATTATTCTCAGCAAGGGTAACAGAGTTACTACAAATATATGATGATGAAGCATTATCATATGTTGATGACATCTATCTCACAGATGATGACCTGGAGACTCACTTAAAAAGGGTAAACACCATAATACTTTGGTGCACGTCAGAGGGTTACAAATTCAACTTTAAAAAGTCACAAATTGCCCATCTAACTGTCCTATTTTTAGGATATGAATTATCAAGTGAAGGCAAAAGCCTGGCAGACAATTTCTTAGAGAAATGTGCTGTACTCCAAGCACCAAAAACGCTGAAGAATTTACAATCAATACTAGGTTTCCTGAATATCGGAAGAACATACATTCTAAATTATGCCGAGAGGGTTAAACCTCTCTATGAATTGATAAGACCAGATTTCAAACAAATCAATTAGACTCAGAAACACACAGAGATTTTGAGATCATTGCAGACAGACATTTTAGCTAAAACAAAATTACAAACTTGCAAAAACATACGCAATCTTGTAATCCGAGTCATCCCAGGAAGATACAGATTCACATACCTGACCTCTAATGAGGGAGAAACGGTACCTATAGCTCACAAATCACATTTGTACACTCAAGCTGAAATTAAATTCAGCTCTACAGAAAAACATCTGACTGCGGTTCAAACTGCTGTAGCAAAAGAAAGAGACCTAGCCCAAGGCAGAAGAATAGCTGTTTTTTCAGCAGAACCAGCCCTTGAGGCGTTAACAAGTCCACGTAATCTAATTAAAGGGGTATTAGATCCAAAATGGATAGAATGGGAAAATTCTTTTGCTACAGAAGACGTGAAATACTATTTTGACCCAAAACTGAAAAAACTAGATGATCTAGTATATGAACAAGAATATCCTCTGCCAGCTGAAATTCTGCCTCTCGAACAATATGGCTGCGTAATTTATATGGACAGATTCGCACAACACTACGATGTAGAAAAGAAATCCTACGATGCAGCGTGCGCGATTGTTAAAGGTCGCTGGCACTCTGGTAAATTCAAACCAATGATTACCAAAACTGAATCACTCAGGAAATGTTCAGCTCAGCAAGCTGAAATAAGAACTTTAAAGATGGCGCTTGAAAATGCCGACCGCGAATTCCCCAGACTAATAGTGTGAAATTCGTATTTCTGTGTTAAATCATACAATAGTGACATGCAGACATGGATCAAAAACGGTTACAAAGATGACACAGGTGCTACAATAAAGCATAAAACGCTTTGGGAACAAGTAGTTCTTGTAAAGAAAGAACTACGAAAGACTCACGTGATACACACACTGAGTCATCGACGTGATGGCGTTCACATTGCAGGGAATTCATTGGCTAACACAGCCACAGCGGAAGCGGTTCAACTGACTTCCGTAGCCACTGAAAAGTGTTCAGAAAAACAAATAGATGGGGAAACCATGTTGGCGGTAAAAGCCTCATTAAAAGGCTATTATGCAGCATTACCTCTCAACTATCCACTCAGTAATACTTACATAATTGATGCAAACTCCGTTCCGTTTGCTCGAATCCCTGGAGTGGGGGATAGGGTAATTCCAAACACGAACCGGAGAATCTTCTTACTACAAGAAGCACATATGGGGTTGGGTCTGAGGCACCCAGAGATCCTGAAATCTCTGATGGAACTACAATCGGAGTACTGGTAGCTGGGAATGAGCGTAGATATCTACTATTTTGCAAAAAATTGCAAGGACTGCAACAGAGATCGCCGTTGTGAACCGGACCAGCCTGTAGCCCAGATACCACTATTAGATAGCATCAGGCTATCTATAGCGCAGAAATACAGTCGGAGAAATGCGTCCCCATAATGATTAAGACTGAATTCACTTAAAAATATAGACCTCAGCACTCGGCTGACGCCAGAACTGGTATAAAAGATTAGCCAGTCTTTATCAGCACATATGCAATTGGCATGCTACATTCTGATCAGGGTCCTGCGTTTAGCTCTCGAGCTTACAAAGAGGCCATGAACAGCATGAGCATCGCATTGCGGTACTCTTCTCCCTTCCATCCTGAGGGAAATGTGGTTGTGGAAAGAAAAAAACGGGACATAAAGCAATCTATGACGGCGAGGGTATTAGGTTCGGGTGATGGGTGGGTTAAACAATTAACAAGTGTCCAACGTAGTCTTAATAATCTGCCAAGAAATTCTCTAAAAGGTCTCACTCCATACAAACTATTGTTCAGAACTAGAATGCTTATTCAGGATCTTGATAGTCACACTTCAGTGGTAGAAGATAAATCCTTTGATATCAAAGATCGTTTGGCTGTTTTACAGGATTTAAATGAAACAAGGAAAAACCTGAGTAACATAAAGTTGAAACAACAGACGACAGCCACTGAAGAGAAACCACCTATCCCAGCAAGACCTGTCTGGATTCCAAAGATTGGGGATCTGGTTAGGCATGAGCGGATTTTGCGGATTGGCAATCCGCGAATTTGCGGATTTGCAAACTCGCAATCCGCAAAATCCGCGAATTCCCGCGAATTTTTTTTTTTTTGTGTTCGCCCGTGTTTCTGCCAGTTCGCGAGGGTTTTTACAATTTCGCAATTTGCGAACTTACCTGTCGGGTCGCAAGTTTTGCGAACTTGTTGTTTCTACGTGTCCAACCTGTTTGGGACACTCTTCTTCATCACTGCCACTCTCTGTCACCACTGCCACTCTCTGACTACTCATGCCACCCTCTGGCCCACCCATGCCACCCTCTGTTTCATCACCACACCCTCTGGTTGTCCAGTGTACATTATTTTTGGCAAAGCAAAGCACACCTTCCCTGCCTCAAGTGACCTGAATTAATTTGGGGCTGATTAATGTGTCACAGAATATTTTTTTAGCTGGCACCTGCTTCCTTAGTGCGCCCTGATTAGTGATCTTTTGCACTTGCTAAGTGCTTTCATTGTTGCAAAATTAGTTACAACACCTGCCCTGCCCCAACTGACAATAATGAATTAGGGGCTGATTAATGGATTTTAACTTCCAGCCTGGCTCCTGCTTGTCTCCCTTAGCTGTAATTCAGGACCTTTGTGGCATATGTGTAACTATTCTGAGGTTCAGAGCAGGGTCACATAATAGTTGCAACTGGCAACTGAACTCTGGAGGGGCCCCTCAGGAAGCACTACAGGAAATGGCTACTAATGATGTGCCTGAACTTTTGAACCTGGTAAGTAGTTACTTTCAGTTTTGCTTAGATCGTATTTCTGCAATTTCGCACTTATTCGCGGGGCGCGAACTCACGCGAACAGTGCGAGCAGTGCGAGCAAAATCCGCTGCTCGCGGATTTGCGGATTTTTCAGGAAATTCGCAAATCTCGCGGATTGCGGATTTCCCGAAAATCCGCAAAATCCGCGAGCGGAACGGATTTTCCGCCCATGCCTAGATCTGGTCAGAGAGAAGATCGCGGTAAAGAAGGAATTTGGGCCTTCTTACAGAAAAGCAGTACCTGTCTTAGCTATCAGCGGAACAAGATCAGTTGTACTACCGCCCCCTGCTGTTAAAAGGGAAAACAGAGTAGTATCCATCGACCTGGTAAAACCAAAATCATGTGGCCAATAATAAGTAGTAGGCCAAGTGGACTCCCAAGAAATAGCAGAATACCGAAATTTGCTACAATACAAGAGGCTCATACTGAGATACTAATCACATTTGATAAACCTGCAGTGAATAAAAAAGGACTATACAATAAAGCCTTGGAACTAGTGCCTCTTGAAACACAAATAACAACAGTTTGTCAAGAAACACCAGTCTACAATGATGTAGCTTCTGACTATGCTAATGAAACAAAGAAAAATGCAAAAGCAAATAAAAATCCGGAAAAAATTCCAACAATTGACAGAACGGCATCTGGCTACTTCATCAATTTCGACGACTTCTCTGAAGATCCAAGTGTGCATGAAGAAACGCCTTCAACAAAAACTTTCAAAGACAAAGTAATTGAACTTTTTCACCAACTAAAAGAAACATATCTGATTTCACCATGGATTGAATTTTGGATTGTGTTAGGTGTACTTACTCTCCTGCTTTGGCTCATCATGGTTCTCTGTTTGGGAAAATTCATTGATGGAAAATATAGTACAATGGACACAGCCAGTCAGAACATCAACTTGGTCCTAAAGCCTCACACATCCTCCCACGTAGAGAAAAGAGAACTGTCATCTGTGAACATCTAAGCCAAACTAATACCCGGTGGGGTAGCATGGGACAGAACTGATTATGACATTTTTGGTCCTGTTGAGCTCTTGAAGTATCCAAACCAGTTCAGGGTTTCATTAAGTGACTTTGTGACACCAAGTACCTTCTCTGATGACTGGGACTTTGAAAACATTAATAATATGATGTCAGATTTAGTAATGTCAGCCAAATTTACAGAACATGATTACTTACAGGGTTCACCGAATTATGAAGAGCTATACTGTTACAACCAATATGGTGATCACTATTTGCATAAAACTGCTCAGCCTAGAAATGTTTTATCTTATAACCAGTGGAAACACTGTCCAACTCCACCAAAAGGCAGTCCGAAAACATTTTATGAGAAATTCCAATACTTCTCAGGGTTTAATAACAGTGATCCAGAAACGTTTTATTTCAAAATGTTAAGTAGGACAGGAATGAAAACAATGTTGACAAATACTAAACTGATTTATTCAGAAAAATTTTATGACAAAATGTCTACATTTCGTTTTGAATTTTGGAAAAACACCATTGAAACAAAAATGATCTGGGGTTCCAAAGATTGGCAAGTACAAGGCCTAGTAGCATTATTTAGGGCCTGCATGATCCCAGAACAAATGATATTCTTGAATGACACAATTCAACAAACTACTTGTCTTGGCCTAGCCAAGATAAAAGATTTAAATACACCGTCTATTCCGAAACCCATAACTGATAGTGACAGCACTACAGATGTGGAGATAGACATATCCCATATTTTACACCAAAACAGAACACATCCTGATTGGAAAAAGTGGTTGATCTGGCCAACAGACACGAATAACTGTCAAGATAGATTCCTGAACAAAACACAGGGGTTCAAAATGATCAGACCAGACCCTAGGATAGTTACAACATACAGTGTAGGGAAACTATGCCTTGAGTGACTAGAGAAATCCACACTGGCTGCAATTAAGCAACACTTGACTTTACTTAAAGACAATGCTGACTTGCGTGATTTCATAATGGGACCATGCAAAAAGCGTTTCATAGCGGCCGGTATATACGCTGCGTACAACGAAGCATGGAAAGTAATGCAAATTGAGACTGCAGAAAAAATACGAGAAATTGATCATATAAATTTTGAAAAATCACTTTCTGTTGTGGACAATGGGTTAACGACTCTGTCTGCCAGAATATATTCACTGGACAGCATTGTATCATCTGCTATTGATATAATAGAGCAGGACTTACTAATGTTACAACATGGTCAGTCTCAATTACGTTCTATTGTACAGCTTGATTGGACTTTGCAAAATCTGCGTTCAGGCTACGTACCCTGGCGTTTAATCAACACAACGTCACTATTCGGTATCTTTAACCCCTTAATTGCTGCGAACGTTTGGCGGCCGATGGCACCACTACCTCCGTAGTGCTGCCGTCGGCCATTGAACGTTCGAACCTCACCTGCACAATGGAACGTCCAGCACTGGAGCTGGACGTTCCATAGCTTCTATAGCTTCTATGAGGTTAACCTTACTGATAAACAAATCAGTTTGGTACAAAAAGGAGCAGACTGTACGATTCTGAGCATTGAAAAACTCGAGAGATTACCATTGACAATGTCAGAGAGACCTGTCATTTAATGGATAATACGTGGAATGATTACAATTCCGATAACAACTTTCCAGTTTAAATACTGAATATATACCTGTAGGTCAGTATGAAAGGTTGCATAAGAATACATCAAATCAACCTGGAATTTACCCTATACACACAGATGTTATAGTGAAGGGAATAAGGAGGTATTTCTTAGTGGTAAAAATTATAAAAAATCACTAAGCGGTACACTTCTGTGTCAAGGTATTAATTTGCATGGAGCCTGCGGAGGGTCTTCAAATAACCTTTCATGTCACTTGCATGGCACGGGTGCAAAATGGATAGAGCCATTTTTTAGACCACTTTCTAACGGCAGTTACGTTTTAATAAGTGACCACAGCTGTTGTGGCATGATGCCAGGAAAAGCCTATCTGACAACTGTAACTTCCAGGGCCGTTTGCTGTATGCAAGTATTGTATCCACACAGCAATCCAGATATGGGGGCTGCGTTATGGCCTCGGTTGAATATCTCTTCTATTCGAATTGATACTTTAAGCAGAATGAAGTATATTCTTTTACAGACAACTGTGCCTTTAACGTCATCAAAAGAAATGTATGATCTGCAAGTGGCAGAGATACATTCCCTTTTATCGACAAATTGCCCTGTGCATTTCGTAGAAATACTAAGCCAAATCTTAAATATGTCTGATACCAGTGGCATCGTACATGTATTTAAGACAATTTGTTCGGGACTGTTAGCACCCTTTGAAACAGTTTTGGGCATCTTCCCGAATTTTGTCCATTCTGTCTTTGGCGGCCTACCCTTAATCTTGGGACTCGTGGCAGGAATTTTATTTTTGCTCATTCTGCACCGACATGGCAAGCCAATCCACAGACAAGACTCTTGCAGCGATGGAAGAAACGATCCTAGTAATACCATACCGAGACCGTATCACTAAGGTCCTCGGATTGGCCCGGCTAAGAGATCTGAGTACAACCTGGTTCCTTTTATTCAGACCGATCTGGCAAGTTTGCATCATACATGTGCTTTGATGTCTGCTATGCGGAGAAGAATGCGTGTTGGACGTCTGTCTTACACTACGATCAGCAGTACCAATGGATATCGATACTTTGCTAGGTCCTGTAACGACTCATGCATCGTGTTGTCCCCAGCGGCTACCGATTCTGATGACGGCATTCGTTAAGACTTCACCACTACGAATAGGTGGCGGTGAGGTACGAGAGGAAAGCAGCACCAAACAGGTACAGCCTTCTGTGAGCATTGCTGATCCAACCATCGATGATAACAATCATGCAGAGAACTGCACAGTTGCAGAATTTTCGAACTTGGTCGAACTTTCACCTGATGAGGTAGACCAATTTTTTGCGGGTCTGTCTGAAATATTGTTCTCTCCAATCAAGGAGACTAACTCTTAATAAAAACAATGAGCACACAGCGTTCCCTGAACTCTGAATTCGGCCTTCAGTTTTGATAAACAAAGCTACAGAAAATATTTGGAACTATTTTTCCCCTGAAAGCGAAATTATTTTTGCCCACTTTCCAAAATATTTACCTTTTTATTTTGGCACATGGTACTCTGCTTAAAGTAGAACTATTCTTAGAGAACAAAGCTTCTATTTTTAGGATACTAGAGACAATATTTTACCTCAGCCTCTAGCACATATACTGCATTTTTGTATAAAGATGTAATGAAATTGTCTTGACCTTCTTTTCTGTATTCAGAGCCATTTCATGTGTAATTTTCGCAATTCATTCAGTTGATATATATGCATTTATCTGAATGATGACACTGCTTGAAAAGCGTACAGTACCAACACTCATTTTCGTGTATTTACCTTATACCATTTCAAATGCGAAATATGTATTTGGGGGTGGGTCGGAAAACACACATGTATTGTTGAATGTTTACTATTGCTTAGTTTTTTAGTAATGATGGACATCAATCCGTGGAGTGGGTGTTGTGTTTATATCTAGGACCCTAATTCGATATTCCCGATTTATGCCCTTGTGAGGTAATAATCAATAATATCCTGATAAAGGCATGAGAATCAGATCCATATTCAGTAGTAGCCCATGCAGTCCAAAGCACAGCACGGCTACTCCCATCGACTCCTAGAAAGCACAACGCGTTCTTTAAACAAACCAAGCCTCCAGCAGTTCGGGAAATCCCCCCTGCTTTTGTTTTGATTTGAACAAGAACTCCTGAAGTCCAGAAAGAACTGCTAGTTCTTAGTGACGTCTTATGCCCAACCTTACGTCAAACCCGGCACCTTCCAGGTATAAAATACCAACAGTTGCCTTAAGCAAACACACAGTGGTTTGAAGCAGAGCGGCCATCTACTTGCCTGAGAGCCCAGCTGATGCGAGAAGCCTACGAAAGCCGCCCCTCCGGTTTGACGCACTGAGAGAGACGCTGTCTTTTTCTCCAGCCGAGATAATCCAGCTCCGGTGTGTCCAGCCTACCCTTGCGGGTTGCTGGGATATTGAGTCCTGAGGAAAGAGATACCAGACCTCCCACATTCTATTACCAAGGTACAGAGCTGACTAAACCCGTAAGAGAATTCTTTATGCAGATTCTTGGCAAAACTCTCTTAACCAACTTAACTTAAACTGCTACTTACTCAGCCCTTCCCTTGTATTAGGCTTAGGTCAGGTACACCGGGGTAGATTTAGTTAGAAGCACCACTTAAGTACATTAGTCAATGTATATGTGTATGTATATATTATATCTATTTTAAAGTATCATATGGCTAAGAAACCATATCAATGCTTTTACAGTATCATTTCATAATACTACTTTTACTGTACGCACTTTACTTTACTTTAAGTATTGCAACTGTGGCAATTCATTTCTCTTGCATGAGGAAGAAGAATGCTCAATAAATAACACCTTTTATTGAAAACGCCCGTCTCTCTATTTCTCTGCATTCTGGTGAAACTAAGTATGCACTGCTGACTGAGTGAAATAGCTGTCTATTGTTTTCACACGACTCTATAGATACACTCTTATTCTGAGGGAGCAAAGTTGTCATGTTTATACGGTTGTCGGAAACTGAATCCCTTCTAGTCTGAGCCAGGGAAGTTCACCCCTCCCAATTCATTGAAGAAAGTTTCCAGTGACCTCTGAGCTAGCTGGCGCAAGCCTAATTAAGTTTAACATAGTCAGTAGAGACCTAGATGACCTCAGTCCTACGTCTACACTGCTGTTTATGTTATTGCAATGCGCAGAGCCTATTGGGAAAATAGGAACTACACTACACATGTACTGTCTGACATGATGAGTGGGCATTGAATGGACGTGTGAGGCACATCCTGACCGAGCCTGACTGACAGATTTTTTTTTTTTTTTTTAACATTTTTATTTAAAGGTGGCACAAGCAGTTAAAAGACATACAGACTATTTCATTTAACAAAACTTCCAACATCTGTGTAAATATTACAAGAAGCAGTAAAAGAAGAAAGGACAAAAGAATAGAATGAGTAAAAAGAATTGAAAAATAGTAAGATAAAACAGGGCTTAATTTCATATTAGTTCAATTCACAGGTAGGGAACAAGCAACCCCATATTCTATCTATTTTGACCAGTGCTTTAGCACCTCTTTTCCTAGCTAACAGTAGTTCCATATGATGTATCTCTGTCACCAAGCATCACCATTTGTTTGCATGAGGTGATTGTTCCGCTATCCATGCTCGAGCTATGACCAGCCTTGCACATGCAAGCAAAATAAAAATTAGATCTTGAAATAGAGAAGTGTTGAGTTGCAGGCCTAAGAGAATCATGTCTGATGTTAATGGTACCTCAATTAGATGTTTCGATCTCAGAATATTTTCTATGCTGTCCCAGAATGGAGCAAGAACAGGGCAAAGAACCAGCATATGTCTAAGTCAGTAGCCTGAGTATGGCACTTTGGGCATTTAGTACGATCATTGAAAACGTTGTTGGGGGCCCATTTACTTATTTGTAAAGGGGTATAGTAAAGTTGACATATCGTTTTATATGCTTGGAGTTTAAGCTTGAAGAGTGGACTAATGTATCAATTTTGTTTAAAAAAGAGGAAATATCATTTGAACAAATACTGGTAGAAAACCGTAGAGCCCATTTCTGTGCTAGTTTGGGACAGTCATCTATCTTGCATTCAATAAAACATTTGTATCCTTGGCTAATGGTATTTTTCTTGTTACCCACTCCTTTATTTATACATAACCAAATGTCTGAGTCAACAATCTCTTTAAGGTTTAATTTCCCTATAAGGAAGTCGCGTATTTGTATATACTTAAAATAAGTGTTTGCTGGTAATTTGTATAGTAGCCTAAGTGCATCAAAGTCAAGGAAACCTGATGACCCATATAGGTCCCCCAATCTGATTATGCCTCGGTTCGCCCATATCTTACATCCTGAATCACTAAAAATACTTGGTAATCCCGGGTTATTCCAAAGGGTTAAAAGAGAATGGTAGAATGATGCTTTATTCTGAGTCATTACTATCTTCCATATGCTGATTATGTCTTTCGCGGTCTTGAACTTAAATCTTTTAAAATAGTTCGGGCCATTATTTCTGGCCAGGAATTGTGAGGAATCTGATCCTAACATAAATTGGTGGAAAAAATATGGATTACTAGAATTAAACAAGCTCTGTAAACGTCCCAAAAATGAGGCAAGGTAGTACATTCTGAAATCTGGAAAGTTAAGCCCTCCTTTAATGAAAGGTAATTTCAGGGAAGAAAGTGCTCTACGATTCTTTTTAAAGCCCCATATAAAAACTGCCCAATATGCCGTCAAGTTTCCTAAAAAATATTTTATTTATCTTCAAAGGGATACATATAAATAAGTATAAAAATTTTGGCAAAATGTTCATTTTAATAAGATTGATTCGCCCAATAAGGTTTAAAGGCACCTTATGCCATTTTTTAGGGAGAGCCTGAGTATCTTTTAGTAAAACATCATAGTTCAATGCCATTATATCCCTGATCGCATTGTAACGTTATCAGCTTAAGTTCTAGTTTAGCTTTGTTTAGGTTATGAGAAGCCCCCGCACCTTCTTTACTAGTAATTTCAGCCAAATGTTCTTCTAGCCCCCTTATCCTGGATATGATAAACTGTTAGGCAAAGCCTCTGATGCTAGCTTTACAACAGTCCCAAACTGAGGTAATTTTGGCCGTATCAATGTTAAACTCTAAAAATTCTTTTATATGTTCCTTCAATAGAGAAGTAAACCTAGGATTAGATATCAGATGTCTGGGAAAGGAAAATAACCTAGGTTCTGTCTTTTTAGATACAATCTTGAAGATTACCATTATGGGGTTGTGATCAGATGTTACCTTTGGGCAGATCTCCATTTTACAGCGCTCCAAAATATGGGTCGTTGCCCAAGCCATGTCTATGCGCGAGTACATTTTATGTGGTATTGAGTGGTAAGTATATCCAGGAAGCATAGGGTGAAGGTGCCTCCAAACATCTTTCAGTTTATGTATACGGGCTAGTTCTAAAATAGATGCCCTAGTCTTACGCATTCTTTGTGAGGGAATGCCCTTAGTCGTATCTTTTGCGTAATTTATAACACAATTAAAATCCCCCATAAGTAATATCTCCCCTTCCCAACCTAGTAGTTTAATATTTAATCGGTCAAATATTGCTGCATCATCGTGATTAGACCCATACACTGTGCATAGGGTATATTTAAGATTAGATAGCGTAATTTGAGCAATGACCCATCTTCCGCCTTTATCCGATGCAACCCTATTAACTTCAACCTTAAATAGCTTTCTCTTGAGTATAGCCACCCCACGGATAGAGGCATTCAATGGTGTGCATGTTATAAGCTCATACCCCCCTTGCTCCAACATTTTCCTACCTTGGTATCGTATATGTCTTTCATTTAATAGTGCAAAGTGAGGGTTGTACATTTTTAATTCTTCAAAAACAAGTTGTCTTTTGCTTTTATTATTAAGCCCTGAAACATTCCAAGCAAGGCAACTAACTTGACACATGTCTAAATTCAGATATGTCTTGAACAACTGCTTCAAGGAAAAAAACACTTCTAAAAGTATAAATTTGTACCTCACATTGAGCCCGATTCACAGTACTAACTTAAGACAAAATCCTAAACTTACTAGCATTTTGGTATTCACAGAAGGCACTTACTCATTTCGGTATTCACAGAAGGCACTTACTCATTTCGGTATTCACAGAAGATAGGAGTCCTAACTTTAGGACTCCTAAATGCCTTCTGTGAATATTGAAAGTCTTAAAGTTAGGATTTTTCTCAGTTTAGGACTCCTAACTTTACTACTCCTAAACTGAGAAAAATCCTAACTTTAAAACTTTCGGTATTCACAGAAGGCATTTAGGAGTCGTAAAGTTAGGACTCCTATCTTCTGTGAATACCGAAATGAGTAAGTGCCTTCTGTGAATACCAAAATAGTAGTAAGTTTAGGATTTTGTCTTAAGTTAGTTCTGTGAATCAGGCCCAGAGTGCCTGCTTGTGTCACCTTTTTCAGTTTCCCCTATGTCCCCCCCACCCCTCCCACAAACTCCCCCTAACCTCAACCTACATCCCTCTCTACACCCTGTACCTACCCGGAAGCCTACCCCTATCTTCTGCTGCTGCTGGATGGGCAGCCAGTCAGTGGGAGCTCCCCAAGGACCCCCTCCCTCCGTATTAAATCATACGTAAGTACCCTATTACCCTATTTAGAAGAGTAGAGAAAATAGAAAGGTGTGAAAAGCACACGAAAAGAGAATGAGAGAAGAAAACAAGAGAGCCATCCCTCTATAATCTATCAGAGATCAGTATTTTTTGGAGGCTAACGATCAGTTGACAATGAGGCAAGAAATTGTTCAGCCTCTTTAAAGTCATTAAATATGTGGGTGTGGCCTGCTTTTATAACTTTAAGCCTGGCGGGCTCCTGGAGATAGACCACTGCCCCCATAGATTTTAAAGGGTCTATCAATTTTCGCAGCTCCCATCGTTTATCCATTGTAGCTTTGCTAAGGTCTGACTTTGTGAAGAAAGTAACATAATCCACCGTCACCGGTTTATTGGGCCTGGCTTTGATGGAGATTGCCTGTTTTAATAAAATAAAATGACAGATTGCATGCTCAATACAATGGCGTTCGACGCAGGTGAGACAAGCATGGACGCAAGACATACATTCTGACCAAGCTGGACTGACAGATTGCATGCCAGAACTGTGTTGTGCGACGCAGGTGACTATTGCATGGACGCGTCTGCCACATCCTGAACGAGCAGGACTAACAGATTGCATGTCCAGAACAGTGTTGTGCACTGCGGGTGACTTTTGCATGGACGCATCTGCCACATCCTGACTGAGCCGGGCTGACAGATTGCATGCTCAATACTATGGTGTACGACGCAGGCGAGAATAGCATGGACTTGAGAGGCACACCCGGGCTGAGCCGGTAGCATTTCTTAGCTGCTAGTTGGCATGACAACAGACGCGCATTTTGCATCATATACAAACTGTTGGTGGACAGAATCGGTTTACTTTTGCAACATATGTTTCAAAGTATAGGTTGTGATAAAGAGCAGTTTTTGGACGCCGCAGTAGGCTTGTCCGAGGCGTGCAATGTGATGGATTGGACTAATTTATACGATGCAAACAACTCAGACCTATTGCTTTTCAAGCATGGAACTGAGTCCGCCTCTGCTGCCTAGGTTTAAGTCAGTGTGTTAACAACATTTATCACTTGACTGCACCTTACTGCAGATCTGCAACTCTCTGCTGCAGGTTATGCACCCTATTGGAGTCACCATGGCACGTATTGTGGAGAGGGCTCCTGCATTCACTGAAGAGGAGAACCAGGTCCTGCTGGTCAACCTACTCCCGAACTACAGCAAGCTGTATGGCACACCAGTGGAGCAGGTGAGTGTTGTTACACTGCATGTAAAAATTACACGTCAAGAAACTGTCCCTTGAGCACTGTGATCCCAAGGGCATGCAGGCAGACATATTTGTAGTAAGTCTTACAGTGTGTAAGTAGATATGCACAGGAGAGGTAAAGTGATGTGGTAGGGTGTGTTGTGGGTCTTCCCTGCCCTGTCCTAATGTTCCTCAGGGAGGTATTCACACAGTACTACTGTCCATGAAGATACTTGTCTTCTCTTTAGACAGGAAATGCCAATCTGAACATGACGCATATGTCCATGTGTGTGAAGCATAAGATGTTGCAGATGGAGTAATGAGTTATCACCATGTCATCCTTTCAGGTCAACTTCGATCAGAAGGCAGAGATTTGGCTGACCATCACCCATGCCGTGCGATCAGTAGGGGCCTACCAGCACCATCGCCGCCACTGCCAGAAGAGGTAGCAGGACCTGCGTGGCTGGACCCGGAAGATCGCAAGGGTCCAGCTGACCTTGATGCTAAGTTGAAGAACAGACAGCAGCAACAAGGGGGTGAGTATATGCCATATCTATGCTCTAGGTATGTAATGCTTGTTTCCCTCCCTCAGCCTGTTCAGCCTCTCACATGTCGGCTTAGACAACACATCATGGGAAATTTCTGAGTAGACACCATTACCGATGACACACAGGTGTGTCACTCTCCATATGTGACATGTTTCACTTAGGCTATGTGTATGTGCAGTTGTCCAATGTTATTGTGATCCTCACCATTTTCCAACAGCTGTATTTCGTTTAGCATCATGAGTGCACATCAACTGTAATATGATATGTGCTCTGTGTGTAACATACATATATCTTTGAAGAGGCAGATCTGGATAAATACTGGTGTCTGAAATTAATGCTAAACACGCGTGCAGCAGGGGAGACCCTTGTTGAAGACTCAGACAATTGCAATGGATACATTTACAAAACAGTGTAGTCACCTGCGTGTTGCTCCGTGTAACCCCACATTTCACATGGCCAAAGGACGGGTATGCCAAATTAGCCTAAAAGAGACAATGTCACATCATTTTTTCTGTGTCAGGCAACACTTCCTACATTGCAAAGTCGATTCTCATGTGTGTGACAGTGTGAACAGGCATGACTTTGTACACAAAGATATGCAGTTTATACATTTAATCTGGACAGACAGCTAATTCATGTGAACTGGCTAAAATACAAAGGACAGAACATGCGTGTCTCATCCCTTCACTCCGCATGATGTTGTGTCTTAGACATTCATGCTCATGCAGCTTCAATTCTTTCCTGATTACTATGTGGACTGATGTGTTCATTTATATGATCCAATGCCAAAGTAATCCAACACGGCCTTGTCACAGTCTTTAAATTGGGTGTGGCACAGAGAGACTTGAGCAATGCAGATGTTGCATGGAAGGTGATTTCATGTTTGTGACACAGTGCAGACTTATACCTTGGGATTGACTGGCCCAGAAACAATTGTCACTACCGACTGTTAATGCAGACATGCAAGTGGCACAGCATGCCACATTAAAAGAATGTGAAGATGCATAATCTGAACTTGTCGGTTGTCATGCATTCATGCCATCATAGCATTTACGTTCGGGCAATGTGCCCACCTTGATGTCTGGTGATGGTAGTATATTTAACATTACAACTTTATTGTCAGTCCATACAATTTGCTGTGTCACTTTCCAGTATCCCCTAAATGAGAAGGGAGATGTGTGTAATGACACATTGCAATCATGTGCATTACAGATCATGCAAAGTGCATTATGTGTAATGTATTTCTTGGGCCATGATACACATCAGACAAATGGTCCCATTGCCAGTATGTGTTTTTTAAAATTATTTTATTCCCAACTTGGTACATAAATGACGTATAAGAAGAAAGAAAATAAATACATATTTGATAGTACATAATACATGGGAAACAGGGAAGAAAAATAACAACATGGCCGAATGAAACAGTAAAATCTTTTTACAAAGCCAAAAAAAAATTAAAAATTAAAAAGAGAAGACAGCAAATAACATTGCAGGAAAGTGAGTTCATCAAAATAAATACTATTTGTTTTTCACATAATAAATGAGCCCCAGATTTTTTCACATTTCCTTAAGGAGCGAGTACCTCTTATTTTAGCCAGGGCCATTTCCATAGAGTATATATCATTAATCAGTGTCCACCATTCCATAATATGTGGAGGTTTAGGAGAGATCCAAGCGCATGCAATTACTAGCTTGGCACATGATAATACAATGGTAACTATTGACTGCTGCGATATAGGTGTTGCATGGATATCAAGTAATATAGAAGGGGCTATAAGAGTGGGAAGGGAGCTGAGTTTCACTTTCAGAATTTTATCCAGCGCAGACCAGAACTCAGATAAAACAGGACAAGAAAACAGCATGTGCTCCAAATCAGTGGCTACAAGGCCACGCTTTGGGCATTTAGTTTGGTCGCTAAATAATATATTATTCGCCCATTTAGATATCCTCTCAGGTGTATGATAAAGCATACAAGTAGTTTTAAATTGTTGTAAATTTAACCTATCGGACTGAACTAAACGGTTAATATTATGGAGCGAAGAGGATATCATGGTGGAGGTGATATTAAACCCTAACTTAGCACTCCATTTTTCTGCCAGATTTGAGCAATCATTGATTATATAAGTGATGAGACATCAGTAAGTTTTGCTAATTGAAGACTTGTTCGTTACTGAATAAAAACAGTCCCAAATACCATTGTCGAATATTTCACGCATTCTCATCTTACGAAGAAAAAAATCATACATTTGCACGTATTTAAATCTCATTGTTTCTGTAATTTTATATAACAATTGAAGTGTCTCAAAACTCCATGAGTGCCAAATAGGTCCCCTAGTGTATTAATACCATGCATATGCCAGATATTCGTCATGTTATCATTGAATATCCCGGGGAGTCCGGAATTGCCCCATAGTACCAATCTGGGGTGAAAAAAAGAAGCTTTGCAAAACGTCAGTATATTAAACCATATGTTAACAGAATCCCTGGTGGTCTTGAATTTGACTCTTTTGAAGTAGTTGGAGTTGTTAACTCTTAATAGAAAAATACTAGAATCCGACTTTAACATAAAAATGTGGAAATAGAATTGATTATCAGCATGAAGTAAGCTTCGTAGGCGACCAATAAATGTTGCCCAAAAATATAATTTAAAGTCCGGGAAGTTAAGTTCCCCATTCTCTTGGGGGGATTTGAGTAATAGCATGGATCGACAGGCTTTACGGTATCCCCAAATAAAACTGCTAAATATTTCATCAAGTTTTTTGAAAAAAAGATTACTAAAAGAAAGAGGGATTGATCGGAATAAATAAAGAAATTTAGGAAGTATTTTCATTTTAATTAAATTAATCCGGCCGATAATATTTAGTGGGAGTTTGTGCCATTTTTTTATTTGTATAATAGTAGATTTAACTAAGGTATCATAGTTAATTGTAAGAATTTCATTAATTTTAGCTGATAATTAATTCCTAAATAAGTAGCAGTATGACAGATACCCAATACTGTAGTTGTTGGTTTGTAATTAGCGATGACCTGTGTTTTATTGAAGTTTAGTTTATAACCCGAAACATCGCCCAATCTGCTAGATTCCATAACTATTCCGTCTATAGCTTTTACAATATCGGTGGTAAAAACCGCAATGTTGTCAGCATATGCTGTAATTTTAAGTGTGTGGGGGCCAAAACTAAAAGTTAATATGCAAGATTGTAGTTGCAGAGCATGGAGGAAAGGTTCCATCGAGAGGGCAAAAAGTAAAGGGGACAAGGGGCACCCTTCGCGAGTGCCCCAAATCTAGAAAAAATATTTGATGTCAAACCTGCATAGCTAATACTCGCAGTAGGATTGTCATATAAGGATCGCATCCATGCTAGAAAATGCCCACTAAAGCCCATAGTTTTTATTAGTAGCCAGAGATAATCCCACCCCACTCGGTCGAAAGCTTTCTCCGCATCCAGAAGAATCATACCGGTGGGGAGGGGTTAGTTCCTGCTATATCAAAGGTGGTAATAGCCATGTTAATGTGGGCTATAGTATCTCTTCCTATTACACACCCGTGTTGCTGTGGGTTGACAATTTTAGGTATTAACGGGGCCAGCTGCGGGGCCAGTACTTTTGCAAAAACCTTTGCATCTGTATTTTTAAGTGAAATCGGGCGATATGAGCCACATTCATTCGCCGGTTTATCCTTTTAAAAAAAAAAGATCAGTTTAGCAATATTCCAAGAATTCGGGGCTTTCCCATTCTTGCCAATATAGCTAATAACATGCTGGAGAAGTGGTGCTAGCTCATCAATGCAAATCTTATATACCTCTAAAGGTAGGGTGTCTTCCCCAGCTGCCTTTCCAGATGGTAGAGAAGAAACAGCTTTGCGGATCTCTAATAAGCTAACAGGTTCAGATAATAGATCAAGCCCTAAGTGGTCAAATTTTCCTGGGATATGATGATCCAAATAAGCCTGAATAGTAGTCAGTGCAGGAGAATTGTCTGGTGAATAAAGTTGCTTATAAAATTCTGCAAACTGTTCTAATATCTGTAGGGGTTGGTCGAGTGTAACTGTGTTAGGGCCTTTTAAACTTTTGATCCGAGTGTTGGCTCTCTCATTCCTACTTTATCTCCGCTTTCCTATTGGGCGATATGGGATTTGTGTAGTTTTATACTGCTTTTTTCCCAAAGTATTGATTTTAAAGCTGATTTTAGCCATCCAAGTTTTAAACCAATTTCCAGCACATTGGAAAAGCCGGTACGTAGGGCGTCGGCTAATAAGAATTCAGCTGAAAGAATATTATCGGTTAGAGTTCTGTTAGTTTTACGGCGTTCAGAGTTTTGTCTGAAGAGGAATTGTTGGGTAAACCCATGGATGCTAGCTTTACAAGCATCCCATACAATAATACAAGAGGTGGAGTTGAGATTATTTTGGATGAAATCTATAACATGAGCCTTCAATTGAGAAATAAACTCTGTGTTTGTAAATAAGTGTCTAGGGAAGGAAAATATCCTGGGGCTAGTATGAAATTGTGGAATAGTAAACATAAGTAAAGTAGGATTATGATCCGAAGTGACTCGGGGGCATAATGCAATAGAGCTAGTATTCAATACATTATCAGATGCCCAAACCATATCAATATGGGAACAAAGTTTGTGAGGGGCAGAATATTAAGTGTAGCCGGCCACATTCGGGTATATACTATGCCAAACATCTTTAATATTATGAATACGACCCAATTCTAATATGGAAGCACGAGACCTACGCATACGTTAAAATGCACTATGCCTAGTAGTATCTAATTGATAGTTCATAATACAATTAAAATCACCCAAAACAATAAGTTCTCCCTCCCAACCCAAAAGTTCAATATTGAGTTGATCAAACATATTTGAATCATCAATATTAGGGCCGTAATCCACACAAAATAAAATTGTACATCTTTCAATTGATAATTGCGCTATTGCCCATCGTCTGCTTTTGTCACAAGCAGTTTTATGAATTTCTAATCTAAAGCGTCGATCCTTAAGAATAGCCACCCCCCTAATTGTGGCATTAGGAGCAGAACAAATAATTGTTTCGTAGCCCAATTGTCACAGTAACTTTCGGCCGTTGTGGGCAATATGAGTTTCAGATAAAAAAACTAAATGTGGGTCATACAGTATTAGCTCTTCACAAATTAGACGTGTTTTATTTTTATTATTAAGACCTGCAACGTTCCAAGCCAAGCATTTTAATCATAGCATTCAAATAAATTTGAGTGTCTTGTTTCATTCTGCAAACCTAAAACAAAAAACCTCTCCCTGATGCATCCATCAAAACCTCTGCCCGAGTTGCTTTTTTTAAACCAAAAATCCCCCACCCACACTCCCCTTGGGGGGCCCACCCCACTCCTCTACCTCCCTCCCCACCTCCTTCAGGAGGGAATCCCCCTCAGCGATCTGCTGCCATTGATTGGGCAGCTCCTCTGGTGAGCAGCAGGGGGCTCAACCCGATACCCCACGCGGAAATACATAGTCAGAGAGAGTAAACATTAACTTTTGTAAGAAAGCTAAATTCCCATTCTCTCTGACTTAGGCAAATGAGGAGAGCACGCTATCTGCCTTCTTCTCGTCGGTAAAATAGTAGGTGCAGCCTCCTTTGATAACTTTTAGGCGGGCAGGTTCTTGCAGGAACACTTGCCCGCCAAGGGACTTAAACGGATCAACAAGTTTGCGCAGCTTCCAGCGCCTATCCATGGTGGCCTTACTAAGATGGGACCGTACAAAAAAAGATAAAGATTAAATTATAACAGGAGAGTTAGGCCTTGCTTTTGGTGAAATAGCCTGTCTCAGCAAAAAATTGGCAAAATAAATAAGAAGAGGGCAAGGAAATTTACTTTCTTTGTTCCGTAGATCAAATGGCAATCTATGGACTCTCTGTAACTGGGAGTCCCAGTTTCAATCAGCTACTTCCGTGAATGCTTTCTGAAACAAGTTAACTATGAACGCCCTAGGATCAGATCCCTCTGCCCCCTCCAGAGTACCAAATAATCGTAAGTTAGATCGCATTTGGCAATTTCCTAGATCTTCAATTTTTTGTTGTAAAGACACTATCTGGGTTTCGTGTTGATCTACGGTAGCCTCGGTACGAGAGGTTCCCTCCTCAATGCTAACCACCTTACATTGTAGATCCTCCATATCTTGTGATAAACCCCCCATTTTTTATGTAAAAGAGTTCTATAACTTAATGTTATCATCTCGCAATTGTAGAAAATGTTCTTGTGCGTCTTGTCGGTGACTAATTAAAGTCTGCATGATAGTATCAAGAGGAGAGCTGACACTTGCTTGTACTCCTGGTATAGTTGAATTAATTAAGTTAGTGGGGGGATCAGTATAATTTGGGGTTGCCTGATCTAGTGACTCCATTGGAGTGTTCAGAAGGGTTATAACATTGTCAGGAGGTGCCGTTGAAGATAAAACATTAGTGATTGGTGAAGGTGGTATTTGGCAAGTAGAGGAGGTGTTGTCTGGTGAAGTTCGATAAATATCTGGTAGTATCCTGATCTGATGAACTTGCACCAGAGAGTCTCAGTGTCATATTTTTCATCAACCCCTTTGCCCGTATCCATTTCCTGAGAGGGCTTTTCTCTGCTGGAAGGAATTTCCTTGTAAGTGGAGCAGTAATTAAAGAAGGTGCATTTGCTAAGCCGAGTGATTTCCCCTTTTTGCTCTTGGATTTTGACTTAAGTTTGGCTTTGTCCCTTCAATCAATCAAATATTTAGCAGTATCAGATGTAAGGCCAGTATCTGCTAAATCCTCATATTCCTCGTTGGAGGTATCTTCTCCTATAGTCAATGGGCAGTCAGGAGAGTCTGCAATTATGTCCGGCATATCAGCAGATATGTCAATAGGTGTACCCGCTAGTTTGGTTACCTCAGGTTCCTCAGCTGTCTCGGAAATTACGGGGATTTGAGGTTTCTCTGAGGCACAAGGTAGAGGAGCTGTAATTTCCGTTAACTGAGGGGCGTTGATGTTGTTAACCGAGTCTGAGACCAGAATCAAGGCGTCTGTCTCTGCCTCTGTCTCACCCTTACCCTCAGACTCCTCCTGAACCTCTGCATCAGCCTCTGCCCTGTATTGGTTCTGTCAGAAATTTGCGCTTCATCTTTTTTTTCCTTGGGTTTAATAATTTCAAACTTAAGTATATTAGAGGCTCCTGATACGACAAGCATCAGTGGTCGGAGCATCTGCTTACCAGATGGGGTTAAAGTTCCTCCTGTAGAAGTCTGCACCCCTCCTACAGACGTTGGGTGAGAAGAGACGGCAAATGCTGGATTTAAATAACACATTGAGTTGGCAGTAATCATCGTCGTCACCACCAGAGCCCCAGTCGGTGCCGCTGCATCCACCACAGGGTTCTTATTTGCACAGGTAGATCTAGGCACATTTTTAGGAGCCCTTGATACGTATAGCCCCCGAAGCTCCCGAACTGTATCCTTTGATGTGTCCCTTACAGTCGATGGTTTGAACAAAATCACCAGGCACCAGAGACCAGACCAGCCGAGCACCGAGCCACCAACCTGCCGCAGAGTAGCCCGCCGGACAGCCGGCAAGGAAATCCAGAACAGCCGCTGCATCCGAGGTAACAACCACGTACGTTAGAGCAGGCTCCCGCAGCTCTCCTTTTCCCATGAGCAAAAAGCGGCGTTTAAGCTTTTGCCTCCACCGAGCACAGCAGACAGCGCGAAGCAGGGAGATCCAATACAACGGCTGTATCCGCGGCAGCAGCCAGGTGCAGTTTTTTTTCCCACACGAGTAAAGCGGCGCTTAAGCTTGCCTTTTCTAAGCGCCGTGTAGGAAGTAATGTGAAAGTATCCTAGAGGGGTTTAGTGTCCAAGTACAAAATCCATAGAGTTTCACTGAGCATCCAGAGAAAGGGAGGCAGAAGCAGAGAGCATTACAGCGGTCTCCGGGCAGGGTAAATCGAGGAGCCTCCAACTAGATACTGCTCCGTGGCGTCTTCAGTCCGCCATCTTGCCTCCTCCACAAAATTTAGCCCGCTATTCCAACTGCTATGAATCTGTTCATCTTCCTTGTTCACAGTATCACCTATGTCAAGTGGAGGAGACAAACCCACAGACCTTGAGGCAGTGAGTAGTCAGACTGGATCCACTGTGGAGGAGGAGGATGTACCCAGTGGCACGGAGGGTGAGGGGAGCCACGCCAAAACATGTCAGAGGCTACAACATCTGCTGATGAACTGTCGAGCACCAGCAATGACTCCCTTGTGGTGTTGGATAAGGATATGTCAGGTCTCACTACATCTGCGTCTGTCCCCACCACCACCCCTAGCACCAGCACCTCCACCCTCCCAGCTGGTCACAGGGCAAAGGTTTGTGGACACACCTGTGTCTCCTTCATACCAGGCACCACTGCACCTGCATCTGTCCCCCCTGCTGCCCTGAGTGTGGAGTCAGTGGACCTGCTCGAACAGATCCATATGGGGCAGACATCTATTCTGAGTGTCCTCCATGCACACACCGGTCTGTTGACACAATTGGTGTCATTCATGTCTGTCCTACAGTGGGGAAATCAGTCCATTGCCTCCTCGCTGACGGCAGCAGTGTCCCTACTCCAACAGAACCTCACCCAGACCTCCACTGCCCCATCCACAGTCACTACTACCCTACCTGTCCAAAGTACACTCACACAGGCACAGTCACACACCCAAAGAGAAACAAGCAGCACACAACCACCCTAGACAAAGTCCAAACAGGCACACAGGCACAGTCAGGGCACTGACAGCACACACACAGTGGAGAGGGAGCATGCAGTCTCACACACAACCAAAACAACTGGTCATTCCTCACAAACTTCTCCCTCCAAGACCCCTACCCCTGAATCTCCTGAAAAACGCACTAGCCAGCCGCTCTTCCTCTGTGACCTTGGCTTTGTCCTCAAAGATCAAACAGTCACAGCTAGCAAGAGGAGGGGAAAATCTCCAGGCACAGATAGGATTCCCACCCCTAAACACACACCCTCCCCTGAGTCCTAGGCCCCCACCCGTAAATCACCCAGGTCACCCAAATCTGTGCCAGCACAAGGATCACACACTTTACCCCCACCTCCACATCCTCACAGTCCTAGGCACAACATACCAAGGATCAGACCTGACACCCAAAAACTGTTTCACACACACCCCTATACAAAATCCCAAAGATACTAAGGCCTTCCCCCACTAACACAAGCTCTTTCCCTCCAACTTCCGCACATCTGCAATCTGATCCAGACACTGGAGTGGAGCCACCCCCCACTCAACATGAACAAGCCACTTCAGTGGAGCAACCATCCTCTCAATAGGCACAGGCCACTTTAGTGGCGACAACACACCCTCAACTCAAACAGGACATTACAGTGTCGAGGGAATCCACCCCAGTTTCCATCCCTCCCTAAACGGTAATAGCTCACCCATAGTCGTGTCCCTGCGGTGCCTGTCATACCCTTACAGATGCCCCTCCAAGGGGAGATGTCCCCTACTTGTAGCAGTGCAGGCAGGTGAGGGCAATGAAACATGTTAGCTTCATATATGTTAAAACAAAGCTGAACAGTGCCTTTTGTTTTAGAATATGAGAAGGTACCCAGCAG
>NW_028241079.1:0-19753 GCF_964263255.1 Lissotriton vulgaris | reverse complement strand
AGCGAATTTTGGTCAATAAAGTTGTACATAAAGCCTTCTTTCTAGTTTGGGCCGATGGCTAAAGAGCAGGGGCGGATTGGCAAGGCGGGCATTCGGGAATGGGCCGAAGGGCCGGTGCCTCAGTGCCCTCTGTGGGCCGTTTTTTTTCTCCCCTGTCCCAGTCCACAGAGAGTGGACTAGGAAAGGGGAGAAAAAAAACGGCCCACAGAGTGCACGGAGACAGACAGAGAAAATGAAAGCAGCCTCGCTGTGCGGCCAGACAGCGATTGTCAGCTGTGGGCTCTCCTTCACCCCTGCCCTGCCAAGCAATCAAGCTGAGGCTGGGCTGGGGAGGGGTGATTGTTTGCAATAATCGGCCTCCCTGGGGGCCAGGTGTTTCTCAGGCCTTTGAGCCATTTGCACCTGGCCCCCTGGCGCCCAGGCAGCCCAGAAACGGTGTTAGTCTTAACACCTCGCCCACAGCCCTTCACATTCAGGGCATAGTGGGCGAGGAAGAATGGGTCTTGCTGTGGGGGCCTGGTGATGTTTGGAATTTTTTTGTTTTATTTATTTATTTATGCGATTTTATGTAGCGCGGACTTTACCCGAAGGTGTCAGAGCGCGTCACACTAGGGACAGTAATAATACATGAGGAGAAAATTATAAGTGGACAAATTACAAAAGCAAACGTTGTTATATGAATCAAAAGTGACAATAGTGAGCAACCAAAATACAAGAGGAGCAAACGATACATTACAGGAGGAAAAAGGGATATGTGTGCCGGTTACAAAAGCGTACAAAATACAAGTAGAGGTATAATACTGCAATTAATGGCAGACACTCCAGCACAAGAACACACGTTACCTAGGCAATGGTGGCACTAGTGCAAGTATCTAAAGCAAACAAAAGTGAGAGGTAGCAAACAGTGTGTTACAAGAGAAAAGTGACTTGTGCAAGTTACAAAAGGGTACCAAACACAGGTACAAGGGTAATACCACAGTAAATGGTAAATACTCAAACTGCCAGAACACACAGGGAAGGCACTTCCCATGCACCAGCTTCACCTCAGCCTCCCCCCTGGCTACCTGGTTACCTTGGACTACCCAGAAAGCTGTGTTTTGTGCTCCCCTGCCAGGACATTTTCCCAAGGCCTGGAGGGTTGATTAATTTACTAATTGCAGGGGCCTTACCTCTGTTCATGTGCTCCTGAGATGAAGGTCTGGGGAGGGCTGAGTAGGTTAGTAATAGCAGGGGCTTTGCTGCTAATCAGGTGCTCCTGTGCTGGAGGGCTGGAATAATTTTGTGACAAAAAGGGACCTTGCTATTATTTTAGTTGCTCAGCATGTAGGCCATTGTCACCTTGGCCTTGTGTCGTGTGCAAGAACAGTATCCTCCCACTTTCATTCCTTGTCTGTGCAAATGGTGTTTCGTGAAAGGGCACGCCCCTTGAATGTGGGCCACGCCCCTTAAATATGGGCCGCGCCTCTTGAATGTGGGCCACTTTTTTCGTTAGTGCCCGGGCCGAATTGTGATCCCAATCCGACCCTGCTAAAGAGAGTGCCGCACTCAGGACGCCGTGAAGAATAATATAATAGCGCCGTGATGTTGAGTCAGGCATGGATTGGCCTCGACAGGCCAAGAGTGAGGCCTGCAGCTAGGGTGGCAGCCGCTGTTTTGATTTGCTCATCTACACGCAGCAAAAAAAGAAGGGAGCTGCAATTAAAGGTGAACGTGCATCGCCGGTGGGATAAAAAAAAAACAGTTCAATTACCGACTGGTGTGGCCGCAGGAGGAAGGACGTTTATTTTCTCTCAGGTGTAGCGGTAAACGGCGGCCGGTGTTGGCGCGTGGTAAAAGGCGGCCGGTGTTGGCGCGCGGTAAAAGGCGGCCGCTGTTGGCGCGTGGGAGAATGACTGCAAGCTTAGGAGGCGCCGTTAGAGGTGGGGGCTTACGGTTACCTAACGCAAGGTTAGTGCCACAGCATGTAGAAACAATGAGACCTATCGTCCAGCAGGGAGTGCCTGGCAGCTTCCAGAAACTGGAGACTATAAAAGGCCTGCAATAAAATACCAAGAGTCACAGGGCACTGAAACGTAGGTGGAAAACAAAGTCGGTCAATCAACTGAGGACATGATGGAGACGAAGGCACTCCATGAGCAAACAAGCATTGGTTGGTAAATTGGTGTGAGAGATATCACAACAAAGTTGAACTTCTAAATTAAAGAGTATTTATTTCATGAAGGTTTCAGCCACGACACGGAGCGTGTCACAGGCCAGAAGGTCGATCTGCAACTGATAGGTACACTCCAAGCACGGGACAACATAGAGAACAATAGCATACCAAACATTCCAACATTACAATCCAATACAAACCCACTACATAAATGCATTGGGTTTCGTCTATGTGATTATTAATAATAATAATAAGCCTGTTTAGTAGTAAAATATAGCAATATATGATGTTTAGATGAGTCATGACAAATTTTGGCCCTGGTGCCACTGCACTTGCTACACCATTCAAATCATGTCCCTATTGCATGTAAGGCAACAACTCTTGTGGCTGCCTGTTTAGTAGTAAAATATTGAAATATTTGGGCTTTGGAGAGGTTCCTAAAGCTTTGAGCCCGGGTGTCACTGCATCTGCTGCACCATTGAAATCATGACTCTAGTGCCTGCACGGTAACTGCATGTATGTATGTATGTATTGGCATTTATATAGCGCACTACTTACCCGTAGGGTCCCAAGGCGCTTCGACCGCTTCCCTGAGAGATGGTCCCTTAATGGGTATCTCCAGGGTGAGACCAGGCATCCCCGGCGGTCTGGTGGGGCCGTTAGTGAAGATGAGGCAAGCTAATGCCCAGAGTTGCCGAGTGTGATCGCTGATCAGAGTGGGCACCGAGGCGAGATAATTATCTAGTCCGCTGACCCTGGTCCAGAAACCTGCCGCGCCGGGAATCGAACCCTGGTCCCGGGCCATCCTCTGCTCTCAGGTCTGCCGCCTCTAACCAGTGAGCCACACTACTTCATGTGTGACTGCTTACGTCTTAGTTAAATATAGCAATATTTGGTGTTTAGAGGAGTTATGACAACTTTTGGGCCCAGTGCCACCGCGCTTGCTGCACCATTCAAATCATGACCCTGTTGTTGGCAAGGTAACTTCACTCATGACTGCCTGTTTAGTAGTAAAATGTAGCAATTTTAGGTGTTTAGTGCAGTGCCTAGAGCTTTTGGTCCTAGTGTCATTACACCTGCTGCACCATTGACATCATGACCCTGTTGTCTGCAATGTAACTGCACTTGTGATTGCCTGATAAGTTTGACATTTTTGCAATAATCTTGGATTAGTGAGGTCCCTAGAGCTTTTGGTCCCAGTGCCACTGCACCTGCTGCACGATTCAAAGCAAATCCCTTTTAACTGCAAGGTAACTGCAATTGTGACTGCCTGTTTAGCAGTCAAATATAGCAATAGTATATGTTTAGAGGAGTTCTGACAACTTTTGGGCCCGGTGCTACTGCAGCTGCTGCCCTGTTCAAATCTTGACCTTGTTTTCTGCAAGGTAACTGCACTTGTGGCTGCCTGTTTAATAGTAAAATATAGCATAGCTCTTGCATATTAACTTTATTTTTAATGTGCAAAGTTTATTACAACATTTAGAATTTGATCATAGTGACCAAATAGATTCAGTTGAAAAAATCAATCCGATAATACCTACAAAGTGCAAAGAAATTTACTGAGGCATGAATAGGAAATGCCACAAACGCTCTAAGGCTAAAGCATCGGCTTTACACAACTAAGTTACACAAGCATTGTATGCGAGTGCCATCCTGTTGCCTTTGACAATGTTTGTCTGTAAAGTATTCCTTAAAAAAAATAGTGGAGGAAAAGCAATCATATATCTTATGGTATCTCACAAATGGACATTGAACTCAATATTTTCAATCTTTATACATATGGTGGTTTATTTTCCAAATACTTTTCACGCAGAAACCTCTGATCAGAAATTACAAAGAATAAGAAAGTGTCCGAATGTAAAGGGAAACATCTGTTAGCCATTTGCACCTATGCACTAGCCCAGGAAGCAGATGTATGGGCCTTCAAGCAAAGTGTCATGTACTGCAGTAGTGAAATGTGCAATGGATACAGTTCAATCAGCATGTTCTTAGATAGTCCTTTGATTGGAGTGATGGCAGTTTGTACTGAGTGGCTGAACTCTCCTGAACTGTTTGCAGCCGACAGTGTGATATTGCTGTGTGATCAACGAGCGAGCATATGATGGATTTAGGATGCAGTGTGACTAGCGGGTGCAGGATTTGGAGTGCAGCTCAAGATCACACTCATTTGAATAGATTCATGCAGCAAACCTGCTGCTGCCAGTGTGATGGTGCTGTAACTCACTGTGTACAATATGACTGCTGACATGTGTGTGAAGTCAGCATGCATCAGATGCTATGGAAACAGTTGTATGTGCAGTGGATGCAATTACCTGAAATCCAACACCCATACGATGTTATGGGCATTTTCAATGCCTTGCAACTCTGGCCTGAATTTTTTGTACCCTCTACTATGAGTAGTGAATGCACACTGGGTATAGTACGAATAGGCTAAGACTGCAATGGGTGACATAGCAGAAAGGATTGCAGTGAAATGCAATCTGGCTCTAAGTGTACACAGTGAATATTGTGGGGCATTCAGCTGAAATGCTACTGCACAGTGTGTGCAGTCACACTGCAGGGAACACTGTAGGAAGTTTAAGGTGTGAAGTACATGCCTGGTGCACTTTTGACATGATTCAGAAAAAGGGGGGTGGTGATGGACAGAGCATCTGAATTAAGCAGAATACTCGTACCCAGTCAATAGATCAGGGCTTAATCCATCACCGTTTTTTAGCTCACTGCACCATCCCAGCTCAGAACCTGGCTACATGCAAATTAGTGTGTCCCTGGCCCAGTGCATCATGGGAACAGGGCAGACCAAACTACCAAGCCAATTCTTTTACTAGAAAGGAAACAAGCTTCCGGGGACTAATTTGCATGTATTTACAACAAGGGGTGGTGAGGGACAGAGTCTCTGAATTAAACAGAATACTCTCACCCAGTCAAGAGATCAGGGCTAGATCCAACACCGTTTTTTAGCTCACTGCACCATCCCAGTTTCAGAACCTGGCTGTATGCAAATTAGTCTGTTCCTGTCCCAGTGCATGATGGGAACAGGGCAAACCAAACTACAAAAGCCAATTCTTACACTGGGAAGGAAACAAGCTACCGGGGACCGGTTTCTGGCATTTCAGCCTCTTCGGCCCGGCTTGCTTGAATCCTGATGGTGCAATGAGCAAGGGACTCACATCTGAGTATACCCTTCCACGCTTAGGGTGGACAAAAATATTTACAACAAGGGGTGGTGAGGGACAGAGTCTCTGAATTAAACAGAATACTCTCACCCAGTCAAGAGATCAGGGCTAGATCCAACACCGTTTTTTAGCTCACTGCACCATCCCAGTTTCAGAACCTGGCTGTATGCAAATTAGTCTGTTCCTGTCCCAGTGCATGATGGGAACAGGGCAAACCAAACTACAAAAGCCAATTCTTGGACTGGGTAAGAGTGGTCTGCTCAATTCAGACACTCTGTTCATCACCACCCCCTTTTGTAAATCGATTTTGGCCACTATAGGTGTGGCAGGGTATACTCAGACATGAGTCCCTTTCTCACTGCTCCATCAGGATTCAAGCAAGCCGGGCCGAAGAGGCTGAAATGCCAGAAACCGGTCCCCGGTAGCTTGTCTCCTTTCTGGTAAAGAATTGGCTTGGTAGTTTAGTCTGCCCTGTTCCCATGATGCACTGGGCCAGGGACAGACTGATTTGCATATAGCCAGGTTCTGAGCTGGGATGGGGCAGTGAGATAAATAACGGTGATGGATCAAGCCCTGATCTTTGGACTGGGTAAGAGTGGTCTGCTCAATTCAGACACTCTGTTCATCACCACCCCCTTTTGTAAATCGATTTTGGCCACTATAGGTGTGGCAGGGTATACTCAGACATGAGTCCCTTTCTCACTGCTCCATCAGGATTCAAGCAAGCCGGGCCGAAGAGGCTGAAATGCCAGAAACCGGTCCCCGGTAGCTTGTCTCCTTTCTGGTAAAGAATTGGCTTGGTAGTTTAGTCTGCCCTGTTCCCATGATGCACTGGGCCAGGGACAGACTGATTTGCATATAGCCAGGTTCTGAGCTGGGATGGGGCAGTGAGATAAATAACGGTGATGGATCAAGCCCTGATCTTTGGACTGGGTAAGAGTGGTCTGCTCAATTCAGACACTCTGTTCATCACCACCCCCTTTTGTAAATCGATTTTGGCCACTATAGGTGTGGCAGGGTATACTCAGACATGAGTCCCTTTCTCACTGCTCCATCAGGATTCAAGCAAGCCGGGCCGAAGAGGCTGAAATGCCAGAAACCGGTCCCCGGTAGCTTGTCTCCTTTCTGGTAAAGAATTGGCTTGGTAGTTTAGTCTGCCCTGTTCCCATGATGCACTGGGCCAGGGACAGACTGATTTGCATATAGCCAGGTTCTGAGCTGGGATGGGGCAGTGAGATAAATAACGGTGATGGATCAAGCCCTGATCTTTGGACTGGGTAAGAGTGGTCTGCTCAATTCAGACACTCTGTTCATCACCACCCCCTTTTGTAAATTAATTTGCATGTAGCCAGGTTCTGAGCTGGGATGGTGCAGTGAGCTAAAAAACGGTGATGGATCAAGCCCTGATCTTTGGACTGGATAGGAGTTGTCTGCTTAACTCAGATACTCTGTCCATCACCACCCCCTTTTCTGAATCGTTTTGTCCACCACAAGCGTGGAAGGGTATGCTCAGATGTGAGTCCCTTGCTCACTGCACCATCAGGATTCAAGCAAGCCGGGCCGAAGATGGCTGTAATGCCAGAAACCGGTCCCCGGAAGCTTGTTTCCTTTCCAGTAAAAGAATTGGCTTGGTAGTTTGGTCTGCCCTGTTCCCATGATGCACTGGGCCAGGGACAGACTAATTTGCATGTAGCCAGGTTCTGAGCTGGAATGGTGCAGTGAACTAAAAACGGTGATGGATCAAGCCCTGATCTTTGGACTGGGTAGGAGTTGTCTGCTTAATTCAGATACTCTGTCCATCACCACCCCCTTTTCTGAATCGTTTTGTCCACCACAAGCGTGGAAGGGTATGCTCAGATGTGAGTCCCTTGCTCACTGCACCATCAGGATTCAAGCAAGCCGGGCCGAAGACGGCTGTAATGCCAGAAACCAGTCCCCGGAAGCTTGTTTCCTTTCCAGTAAAAGAATTGGCTTGGTAGTTTGGTCTGCCCTGTTCCCATGATGCACTGGGCCAGGGACAGACTAATTTGCATGTAGCCAGGTTCTGAGCTGGGATGGTGCAGTGAGCTAAAAAAAAACAAAAAAAACGTGATGGATCAAGCCCTGATCTTTGGACTGGGTAGGAGTTGTCTGCTTAATTCAGATACTCTGTCCATCACCACCCCCTTTTCTGAATCCTTTTGACATGATGGCAACTAGTGTAGTTGCAAATGACCTGCAATGTGAGTGTGCACTGGAATCATATTCACCTGAACCTTCTTCCCGCAGTGAATGCAGTGAGGGAGGATGCAGTGTACTGGATCTTCAACCATCCGCAGCACTTCTGCAAGATGTAGGCAATGAGTGTCTCGACTGTTGGGTCGTCTCTTCTGCGAGGTGTAGGCAATGAGTGTCTCGACCGTTGGGTCGTCTCTTCTGCGAGGTGTAGGAAGTGAGTGTCTCGACCTTTGGGTCGTCTCTTCTGCGCGGTGTAGGTAGTGAGTGTCTTGACAATTGTGTCATCTCTTCTGCGAAGTGTAGGTGGTGAGTGTCTCGACCGTTGTGTTGTCTCTTCTGCAAGGTGTAGGTGGTGAATGTCTCAACAGTTGCGTCGTCTCTTCTGCAAGGTGTAGGTGGTGAATGTCTCGACAGTTGCGTCGTGTCGTCTGTGAGGAGTAGGTGGTGAGTGTCTCCTCTGCGAGGTGTAGGTGGTGAGCGTCTCGACCATTGCGTTGTCTCTTCTGCGAGGTATAGGTGGTGAGTGTCTCTTCTGAGAGGTGTAGGTAGTGAGTGTCTCGACCGCTGGGTCGTCTCTTCATCGGGATGTAGGTAGTGAGTGTCTCGACCGTTGGGCTGTCTCTTCTGCGAGATGTAGGCAGTGAGTGTCTCTACCGTTGCAACATCTCTTCTGCGAGGTGTAGGTGGTAAGTGTCTTGTCCGTTGCATCGTCTCTTCTGCGAGGTGTAGGTGGTGAGTGTCTTGACTGCTGGGTCATCTCTGCAGCGAGATATAGGTAGTGAGTGTCTCGACCGTTGGGTCATATCTTCTTTGAGGCATAGGTAGTGAGTGTCTTGATCGTTGGGCTGTCTCCTCTGCGAGGTGTAGGTAGTGAGTGTCTCGACGTTGGGCCGTCTCTTCTGCGAGATGTAGGCAGTGAGTGTCTCGACCGTTGGGTCGTCTCTTCTGTGAGGTGTAGGTAGTGAACCGTCTCTTCTGTGAGTTGTAGGTAGTGAACTGTCTCTTCTGTGATGTGTCCATACTTGATATGAAATGAGTACCTCTGACATCTAGTAGCCACCTCGAGTATCTGCTGGTTTCTTTTTGCATCCATAAGTCACCCCGCCAGACGGTGGCCAGTAATTGCATTGGCGCACAAGTCTAGGCCATGAGCGAGACCTTACAAAGTGAACTAGAGGTTTGCAAAACAGCAACTTGATAACTTGTTTGAAAGCGCTGCAGTCTCTGTTCGAGGAGCCTGTCATTCTTCCATGGAGGCTAGCAAGTTTTTTCATGATGGTGAGTAGTGGGGTGCCAAACCTTATAAGATGGACTCACTTCAGTAGTGCATGAGGACTGGGATGCGGGAGATTGGACCGAAGTCATTAAAACAGGGAGACGGCCCAGTGACACACAGAAACATATGCAGACACAAACATTCATACCACATGAATACCACAACACACAACACACACAGGCATAAACAGGCATGCACAATCACACCCAGATACACATATGCATACACCAAAAACACAAACACATATAATCAATCTTTTTTTTATTTTATTTTATTTATTTTTTTTATTAGGGATTTTACAGTGCATCATAGGAAAAAATACAGGTACTAATAAATTAATCCAATCAAGAACAAGAATAATCCTACATCGGGTATCAACAACAGTACAATAATACAATCCATAGGCAATAAATAGCCGAATACATCTTATCTTACAATACAAAAAACAGTTCATCGAATAGGAGAGAGAGATAAAAGCAGATAATAGAATAAAAAACTAATAAGAAACTCCAATATTTAGAGCTTATTCTGCCTCCAATTAGATACTGGGGCCCAGATCTTCCTCCCAAACTCTCTTCGTCTTGCCCCTTTTTGTTCGTACAGACACGCTTCGATATTATGGATTCCCAGAAACCTAGAAAGCCACATTTGGAAGGACGGAGCCACCACATCCTTCCACCCTGCTGAAATTAAGATCCTAAGAACGGCCACAGAAATAAAAACGAGTGCTTCTTCCTCTTTCCCCAGCTTTTGATTAAAATCAATGCCCGTAATTGCTAAGGTAGGGGATAGGACGATCTTTTTTCCTAGCAGCCCCTCCCAGAGCTTCTCAATCTCAGTCTTTACAGGGGTCAAGAGTTTACAATTACAAAACATATGCAATAAGTCTGCTTGTCCAGCCCCACATCTAGGACTGGTATCATCATCCCGCTGACCTCAAGAAAACAGTTTAGAGGGTGTGTAGTATAAATTAAAGACAGTTTTATAATGTTGGGCCCGTAAATTTGAGGCTCTAAGGATCTTTTTATTCAGTAGTAGAGCCAGGTCTAAATCTACGTCGGGGTTCCCAAGTTTCCTAGACCATGCTGCTTCCATTTTCTCAACATCATCTTGCACTTCCAAGAGAAGTATATTATACAAAGTCTTAATTTTTTTACAACCTTTAGTCAAGGCCTCCAAAAGGGGACAGTTATCCTGGGGTAATGGTCTTGGTCTGAGTGCCCCCAAAGATCTAAGCAGTTGACCATAAACAAACTAATAATTTGAGGGGATTCCAAACCTATTTTGCAGGGCCAGAAAGCTTACAACTACATCTCCATTCATTACTTCTCCCAGAGTCTTGATGCCCAGCCCCCTCCAAATTTTAAAAGTCCTATCTGCCCCTATCCTTGAAAAGAGGCTTGAGTTGTAAATCTGTAGGAAAGGATTGATCTTTGGGATGTTACACTGCTTTCGACAGGCCGACCACACCGGCCAAACACTGTCTATAACCTTATACCTGGCTTTCTTATAAAATCTACGGTCCACTTCACAGAGCATTAGGCCCATCGCCTTCCTACCTAACAGCAACGCATAAATAGAGGGGGGTTGCTGATCTTCAAAATTTACCTTGTTAGAGCATGCCTCTGTCTGAAAAAGTACCGACATTTGTGATTAAAGACAGGTCCAGTGGTACAACCTTAGATTTGGCAGAGATAGCCCACCCCTTTCTCTTGGAAGTGACAATAAATTTGTAGACCGCCTTACTTTCCCAAATTGCCAGATAAATCTAATACAGACAGATTCCAAATTCTTAATTATTTTCTCATCCAGGAGTAGCGGTATTGCCCTAAAGAGATATAATATCTTAGGGAACATTGTCATCTTGACCGCATTAACCCTCCCGATCAATGAGAGATGCAGCCCATCCATTCTTCTCAGATCAGTCTCTATGAATTTACAAAGCGGTATATAGTTCTCCTCGACTATTTTCCCTACTGAAGCATTAATTTTCACTCCTAAATAAATTGCTGCATCAACATATCTGGAGTCGTTCTTTGCTATATTTTTTGTACAGATAATTTGTGTCTTTGCCTCATTCAATAGATACCCTGAGGAAGTACCAAACTGTTTGGTGAGCTCAGACAGAACAACCATTGCCTGTTGGGGATTTGTTGAAAAAACAGCGAGATCGTCTGCGTTCGCTAGGATTTTATTTTCGAATCCATTAAAAACCACCGGACTTAGCCTCGGGCAACCCAAGATGGCTTGAATGAGGGGGTCAATGTAAAGAGAAAAGAGGATTGGAGAGCACGGGCACCCTTGGCGCGTTCCTCTCTCTATGGAGAACAGGTCAGACTTCTCCCCCATAACTGTGACTCTGGCCCTAGGCTCTGAGTACATTGCTCTAAGTGCTCTGATGGTTTTCTGTCCAAACCCTCTGCCTTCCAAGATACCCCAGAGAAAACTCCAGTCCACACGGTCGAACGTCTTCTCTGCGTCGAGCAGGATCATGGCCATCTCGCCTCCCGTGGCGGCATGGGCGTCAGATAAGGCTATTGCCCTGCTGGTATGATCCGTAGTGCCACGTCCGGGGACAAACCCATGCTGCCAAGGGGAAACAAGACCGCTGATAATCCTGCCCAACCTCAAAGCCCAGATCTTTGAATAAAGCTTAGTATCGGCGTTGATCAATGAGATTGGCTGATAGGACCCCGGGTTCTCACTAGGCTTCCCCTTTTTATAAAATATCACAATGTTAGTTTCTTTCCAAGAATTCGGGATCTGCCCGGTGCATATTACTACATTGAAGAGATCAATTAAAAGCGGCATAACTTCTGGTTCAATACGCTTATACACTTCTAATGGAATGCCGTCTGGGCCGGCAGCCATCCCTGAGGCTAGCTCCTGTAGGGCAGCCTTGATCTCCTTTTCTGTGATATCCCTATCCAACTCTTCCTGAAGTGCCTTATCCAATCGAGGTCCTATATCAGCGACATCATCCACTTGTCTCATATCCATAACCTCTCCGCGATACAATCCCTGATAAAATTTCCTGAATACCCCTAGAATCTCTTTAGCCCCTGTGAATTCCCTGCCACTCTCTACTATTTTTAGGATGACATTTTTTTACTTCTCTTGACGTAATCGAAGGGCTAGGGCTCTGCCTGCATGTTCTCCCGTTTCATATCTCTTAGTTCTGGTGGCCTGATATTCCCCTATCGCCTTTTGAGTTATCAATCTCTGCAGTTCTGCCTTAATTGCCGATAGGGTATTATGACTGCTACTGCCATCGCCCCCCAGAGTGATATCCTTAATGTGCTCCTCTTCTACTTCTGCTAACCTCTTCACTAAATTCATTTCTTCAATCCTATCTTCACTTCTCAGCCTGGCTGCGATGCTAATTGTTTCACCTCTGAATGCCGCTTTAAAGGACTCCCACACTACGTTACGAGAGGAACTATATCTGTTGGCAGCGAAAAAATTATCCGTCCACCTCTTGATATGGGCTACACATCTGGTCTCTTCCAGTAGCCTCTTTTCAAAGGACCAAGTGGATCTTACCCTTTCACACCTCTCTCTTTGGTATACGATTACTAAAGGATTATGGTCGGATATTAACATTGGTAGCCTGGATATGCTGACTCTATTAATTTCAGGGGCAGAGATAAAGAAGTAGTCCAATTTAGAATATTTCTGGGCTGGATTTGAAAAATACGTAACTCCAGAACTTTGGGGCTCCTTAGTCCCCCAGATATCCACTAATCCGAGTGAGTCCATGAGTGCGTATATGGCCCTAAACACCCTAGGTTTACGCCCGGCATACTGCCCCTTGTTAACCCAGTCTGCAGAGATATTAAAATCGCCACATACTAAAAGCGGTGCAGGCCATCCAGCTAGTTCAATTTCCAAATGGTTAAAGATCTCAGGGTCATCGCTGTTCGAGCCATACACTGCACACAAAGTAAAGCCCATCTCTGCTTCTGCTGTAGCCCATCTACCACAGCTATCCACCTTTGTCCTTTTCACACCTCCCAAGGCTTTCCTGATCAATATAGCAACACCCCTAATTGTAGAGGATTGTGATGAGCAGGCGGCCAAATCAAACCCATTGATAGCCATCAGGTTCCGCTTTGACCAAGGAATATGGGTCTCCTGGAGGCATAGCACATCAATCTTATTAAATTTAACAAAATATGCCAATTTCTGTCTTTTCCGCCAATCATTTAGTCCACCCACATTCATTGTACAAATTATAATGTCAGCCATCCTTGCTTTTAATTCGATCCTCCAATTGACTATATATCTTAAGCCTTCCAAAGTTCCTTAGATACCCTTTATAACCAGATAATACAACCACAAATACAATACCATTGATGCAACTTTTTCTCCCATTTTCTTTTTTCTCCCTGCCACACCCTCCCAGTTCCCTCCCAATCCCAACCCCCCACCCAACCCCTCTGCAACCCAACCCCCCCTGCACCCCCCCCCACTCAGCGAGGCGTACAGAACTAACCTGTGCATGTGATGAAAGTGCAGTGTTTGCGGTGAGGACAGCAATATACTTCTCTTAAATCTAAACTGTGCCCGAAAGATATACAAAACGTGAGAAAGCTACAAACAGAAGCAGGGCATGTGGATCAGCTTATCCTTCAGCTAGAGGCACCCGCTATTACCATTATAATATCCCCCGTGTAAAGCCTATTTGCCCAAACTGTCCAGATACTCCTTGGCCTTGATTTCAGAAGAGAAATACAGTGTTTCCCCCTCATTGATAACTTTTAACTGCGCTGGGTTGATTAAGTAGGCTTTGGAGTTTCCTGTCCTGGAAGGGTTTGATCAACCCCCTGAGGCGCCAGCGCCTTTCCACCGTCATGTGGCAAAAATCAGGGCGGACAAAGAACGAAACCCCATCACAGCTTCTCCTGGCATCAGGTCTTGCCCTCTCTGCGATTGCCTGCCGTAGGATAAAATTGCCAAGGAAAATCAGCACCGCCCTGGGTTTATCCCCTTCTTTAGCGTTCCGTCGGACTTTAAACGGGGTACGATGGACTCTTTGTAGTTCATTTGGCCAGTCCCAGCCGGACAGCTCGGGAAAAGCTTGCTGAAAAAGTTTAATGACGTAGGACCTGATGTCGGACCCCTCAATCCCCTCCAGAATTCCCAGGACTCTTAGGTTGTTCCTTCGGAGTCTATTCTCCATCTCCTCCAGCTTCCATTGTATGTCTGAGACCTGGGAGTACTGTGAGTCCACCTTCTCCACTGCCTTTGCCACCTCGGCTTCTGTAGCCACCACCCTCTCCTCCAAATTTGACACTCTATCCCCCGTGGTAGCACAAGCTCTAGAGAGTTTCCGAACCACTCCCTGCATTTTTCTCATAGCGACCTGGGATTTCTGACTGTCTTGACGCGTTTCCTCTCTGTGTGCTAAGATCTCTTGATGGATTGTCTCCAACAGAGACAATTGTGTCTGTTCCAGCAGAGGGCTACCTTGCAGTGGTAAAGTCGAGGAGTGGTCCCAGGTTAGTTCTCGTCGTAGATCCCCTGCGGTATTTTGGAGTTTCAAGGCTGTAGCCGGCTGATCGTTCTCGGGGTCACTTTCTGATTCCACAAAAGAGCTACGTTCATCCTCATCTTCGGACCACTCTGCTCCACCATCCGAGACAGAATAGAAGGCTTCACTTGTAGCGCTCTCTTTCTCAATACTAGTGCCAGTTGCCCCATCAATAGCTTTATCCGGTGCTGCTTCTGGGGGTATTATTATGCCAGGGGGTCTGCCACTGAGCCCCACACCAGCACTTTGCGCCGAAGGATGGTGGTCCCCAGCTGGCTGCCCCATCCCAGGAGGGCTTGTAAGGGATTCCTGGCTCAAACTTGCTGCCTACGGACCATTTTCCAAACTTGCGGCCACATTTAGCATCTCACTGGAAACAATGTCCCCTCCCAGTTCTTTAGGAGTTTTCTCCTTGCCTGCTTTTGTGAATAAGTCCACAATTGTAGCAGCCTGCCGAGTCTTAGGTGTCTTAGGAACACCTTGCTGCTTTTCTTTTGCTGGGACTGGGGCTGGAGCTGACTATCCTCGCAAATGTCATTGGGGGCGGTGCTCTCATTTTCCCCCTTTACTGCTCCCTTTTTCTTCATGATATTTGCTTTGGAACCCTGGTTCTGTTTAGGAGCCATACCTCTAACCAGTAGCCGTCTCTGCAGCCGCCCAGAGCGGGTGTATGCACGTCCAACGCCGTCAGCCGCCGAGAGCCACCTCTGCTGGATCCCAGAGCAGCTGTGTCCACAAACTCCCGCAGTTTCTGCTCCCGTTACTCCTCTGCTCCGCGAACTCCGCCGGCGCCGCATCAGGCTCCGCCCTCCTGTTGCTGAGAAGCCTCCTCGACCAGCAACAAGCCTCTCCAGCGTCCACACCGCTCCCCGCAGAAGTACCCTAAACGAGATGGATACGGTAAAAGCCGACAGCATTACCGCGGTCGGTTTCCTTTTTCCGCTGCTTGCCACTCCCTGCCGCACCTTGCTTCTGCTCAGACCGACACCGGGCAAAAGACATACAGCACCCTCACCGCACCTCTGCACCGGCCACTAAGCGGCCGCCATCTTGCCTTCAACACACATAATCAATCAATGAATCCATTGTGCTCTTATAAAGCGCGACTTATCACCTGTGAGGGTCTCAAGACATAACAAAACATGCACAGACATGCGCACAGAAACACACGTAGATAAACACATACCACCTAAACACAAACTTACACACCACACACGGATGTACCCACGCACACAAACACACAGACGCATACATACCACAGAAACACAAACACACCCACATGGACACATATACACAGACTTAATTGTAGTAGTAAAATCTTGACAAGTTTCCAATGAGGAAATCTCCTTAATTTATTTAAACATGGTAATCTCCTGAAATCATGTTGTTTGTCTTGCATATAACATAACGTGTATTTGTAAAGCACAGGTTCCCCCAGAAGGGTACCTTGGTGCTGAATAACAAATGGTTATTGCTACCCAACAGGTCCTCATTTTATCGACCTCAGGAGGATGAAAGGCCTAGTGAACCTGCTGGTATTTGAACCTGTGACCAAAAGGTCGAACACAGGCCCTTACAGTGGACACATTAGTCCACTAAGGTACCAGGCCCGGCTCTTTGTATGCGTCTAACTTCTCAGTAGAATCAGATTCAAATGCTTCAAACACTGTTTAAATGCCAGGTGATTACTTCATTGAAAATCGATTAGTGTTTTACTACTAAAATGAAGATTCATAATTAACAGAAAAAAGATAGATGCAAGGACCACATCCACCACAACTCTTTTGAATTACTTTTTTTCATTTGGTGGTTGTTTTGCATTGCATATTGTAACTTGATTGATTTCAGTTAAGCGCCTGGTGACAATATTTGTGTGTGGACTGCAGGCCATGGTGACAGATCCTGGCAGGGTCAGCTCATGATACCATCCTTCTGATGGCGACAAATTGTAAATCAACATCCTGCGGGTGCAAGCAATAATGACGGGAGGTGGGAGTCAAGCAACAGCATGGCAGTGGGACAACCAACAGCGCTCACAGGTTTGGCTTGAAAATAAAAAAGAAGTGCAGGACACTAAAAAGAGACGGCTGGTTACTTCAGGCTTCTCTCAAAGCCACTCCTTCATCCATGCACTTATGCCAGAAGACCCTGTCTCAGATTATTTATTATTTTTTATTTATTTATGCGTTTTTATATAGCACAGACTTTTCCCGAAGGCGTCAGAGCGTTTCACAATAGGAACACAACTGATACATGAGGAGAAAATTACAAGTGAACAGATTACAAAAGCAGACGTTAAGTTACATGAGGTAAAAGTGACAATTGTGAGCAAACAAAATACATGAGTAGAAAACAGTGCACAGGAGGAGAAAGTGTGCAGGTTACCGAGCCACCCCGAGACGCACCCACGGACCCTTCAGCTGCCACGCCTGCAAGTTCACCTGCATCCGGACCTGCCTCGCACCGGCACCCGCCAAGCCGAACACCAGCAGCAACCACCTCAAGTGCATCCTGCTCAACACCCGCTCCGTCCACAGACACGCCATCGAACTCTGGAACCTCCTCGACACCACAGCTCCTGACGTTGCCTTCCTCACGGAAACCTGGATGAACGACTCCTCAGCGCCCGACATCGCCATCGCCATCGCCATCCCAGAGGGATACAAGATCACCCGGAGAGATCGCGACATCCAGACTGGAGGAGGCATCGCCATCATCCACAGGGACACCATCCACATCACAACCAACACCGACGACACTCTGACTACCGCCGAACACCTACACTTCCAGATCCGCACCGACCCAAAGACCACCCTCAGAGGCACCCTGATCTACTGACCCCCGGGACCACGCACACAATTCAGCGAGGACATCGCCGACTTCGTCAGCCCGCATGCCCTCCCCTCCGCTGACTACATCCTCCTGGGGGACATCAACTTCCACCTGGAGAACAACAACGACCGCAACACCATCACCCTGCTCAACAACCTCGCCAACCTCGGACTCAAGCAGCTGGTGTCCACCCCCACCCACCTCGCCGGACACACACTCGACGCCGTCTTCTCATCCAGCAAAGACATCGCCTTCAGCCACGCCACTGGACTCCACTGGACGGACCACAGCTGCGTCCACTTCACCTTCAGAAGAACGACGATCCACCACCACCAGCAACAGGTTGCTCGAAGAAGCTGGAACAAGATCACAGCCGACCAGCTCGCCGCTTACCTGAGCCAGCACCCTCCCGCCAGCTCAGCGAACCCCAGCCAGGCCGCCGACAACCTCACGAAGTGGATCAGCAACTGCGCGGACGAACTCGCCCCACTGAGGACCCCGCCCAGCAGACCCGGCAGCAAGAAGGCCCCATGGTTCACCGACGAACTCAAGAGCTCCAAGAAGAACTGGCGAGCCCTCGAGAAAGCCTGGAGAAGGGAACCAACACCGGACAACATGACCACCCTCAAGCTTGCCACCTGGAAGCACCACCAACTGATCCGCGCCACTAAGAAAACTGCATTCAAGGACCGGCTGGACAACAACGCACACAACTGCAAGGAACTCTTCAACATCGTGAAAGAGCTCTCCAACCCCAACGCTGGAAACAACGATATCACCCCATCGCAAGACCTCTGCAACTCCCTCGCCTCCTACTTCCACAACAAGATCGCGGACATACACAACAGCTTCAGCACTCAACCGACGCATGCCACGACCGAACCACCGCCCCCCACCACCACCCTCCGCGCCTGGACTCCGATCAGCACCGAAGACACCGTCCGCATGATGAACTCCATACACTCCGGATCTCCGACCGACCCCTGCCCTCACCACGTCTTCAACAAGGCCGACGCTGTCATCGCACCCCACCTGCGGGACATCATCAACACCTCCTTCGACACCGCCACCTTCCCGGAGAGCTGGAAGCACGCCGAACTCAGCGCTCTACTAAAGAAACCAACAGCGGACCCCACCGAGCTCAAGAATTACCGCCCCATCTCGCTCCTCCCGTTTCCAGCCAAAGTCATCGAGAAGACCGTCAACAAACAGCTGGCCGCCTTCCTCGAGACGAATGGATCCCTCGACCCCTCACAGTCTGGCTTCTGAGCCAACCACAGCACCGAGACCGCCCTCATCGCTGCCACCGATGACATCCGAGCCCTGATGGACAACGGAGAAACAGCGGCCCTCATCCTCCTAGACCTCTCCGCGGCATTCGACACTGTCTGCCACCGCACCCAACGCAGCGCCTCAGCAACGTCGGAATCCAGGAGAAGGCACTGGAATGGATCATCTCCTTCCTCGACGGAAGAACACAGAGAGTCCGTCTACCACTGTACAAGTCAGAGGCCACCAAAGTCATCTGCGGCGTCCCTCAAGGATCCTCGCTGAGACCCACCCTCTTCAACGTCTACATGAGCCGCCTCGCGGCCATCGCACGCCAACACAACCTCAACATCATCTCCTACGCTGACGACACCCAGCTGATCCTCTCCGTGACCAACGACCCCGCCACCGCCAGAGCCAACCTTCACGAAGGGATGAAAGACGTAGCCGAGTGGATGACGACCAGCCGCCTGAAACTGAACTCAGACAAGACGGAAGTCCTCATCCTGGGCTCCTCGCCCTCCGCCTGGGACGACTCCTGGTGGCCCCCGCCCTGGGCACTGCACCCAAACCGACAGACCACGCACGCAACCTGGGCTTCATCCTGGACTCCTCCCTCTCCATGACCAGACAAGTCAACGCCGTCTCCTCGTCGTGCTTCAACATCCTGCGCATGCTACGGAAGATCTTCCGGTGGATCCCCACCGAGACCAGGAAGACGGTCACCCAGGCCCTCGTCACCAGCCGACTGGACTACGGCAACGCCCTCTACGCCGGAACCACCGCCAAGCTCCAGAAGAGACTCCAGCGGATCCAGAACACCTCAGCCAGACTCATCCTCGACATCCCACGACACAGCCACATCTCCGGACATCTGAGAGACCTGCATTGGCTCCCCGTCAACAAAAGAATCGCCTTCCGTCTCCTCACCCACGCACACAAAGCCCTACACGATCAAGGCCCGAGCTACCTCAACAACCGCATCAACTTCTACGCTCCCAAACGCCATCTCCGATCAGCCAGTCACGCCCTCGCCGCCGTCCCCCGCATCCGAAGAACGACAACAGGAGGAAGGTCCTTCTCCTACCTGGCCGCCAAGACCTGGAACTCCCTCCCGACCAACCTGCGCCTGACCCAAGACCACCTCTCCTTCAGGAAGAAGCTCAAGACCTGGCTGTTCGAGCAGTAGCAGCACCCCCCCCCCAAGCGCCTTGAGACCCTCCGGGTAAGTAGTGCGCTCTATAAATGTCTTTGATTGATTGATTGATTGGTACAATTAGAGGTATAATACTGCAATA